>NC_056745.1:512805593-512845593 GCF_019279795.1 Protopterus annectens
ACTAGGACATGTTTAAAGGATCAACAGAATGAGGTCTTTGTGCCAGATGGACTGAAGTCAAGATGTTCGCCATGCACAGCACAACCTGCTCTAGTAATTATACCAACTTGGAAAGGGGTGAATAATGCAGTAAACACCCCAACCCCCAAGACAATGAAAGCGAGCAAGGTAAAGGATACAGCAGTAACCATTGTGGATGTCTGAATAGGTTTCCAAAAATGAACCATGTTCTTTATATTCAATATTGCACTACTAACTCTTGGGAAGACTCCCCAATCTACTTTACTGGGGTGACTGGAGAGCAGTCTGTGCTGAGACGACCAGGCTTTGCAGGTTGGCAGAACCGGACCCAGCTAAGGCTCTGAAAATAGCACCATGGTGGTAATGCTCAGTGAAGATGTATATGTATGTCCAAAATGGCTACTTCATAGATGGGATAAAGTGCCCTTTCTGTGGTGGCAGCATAATGTGCTCTTACCTAGTCAGATATAGTTTGATACGAGTGATGAAATAAGCTATTATGACATGGTACTTTTCCCTACAGTTCTCCCTGCCTTTCCTTCTACAAATTCTACCAAAAACAGTTGATCAGACACCTTCAGAAATTAATACCAGCAAGGTCTGTCAGCTTCTCCTGTTAGGGGTTGCCACAGTGGATCATCTGTCCGCAAACTGATTGGCAGCGGAGTTTTTACAGTGTTACATTGCCAGCCCAGATCCAAACCTTCACAGAAGGCGCACACGTACCTATTGCATTGACTTTAAAACTCATTTAACTGCAGGGAGGACATGCAGACCTCTGCACAGAAGGCACTCCAGCCAAGAATCGAACCAGAGAAAGTACAGTTGTGTACACTTACCATAAATGTAGGTGTTACAGAGTGTATTCACTGTTTCAATCACACTTGGGTTATCCTGTCAGGGGTAGCCCACAGTCTGCCCGAATACCAGAGGCTTAGTATTTCTGCATCAGTTGCTGTCATTTCAGGACTGACATCAAGTTGTCAGTGGTATAAAATCAGGCAGCCGATGCCATTACAATCAGTTTTTCTTGCCCCAAATGTTAGCAGCCCCCAAAAAGGGAGCTAGGTTATGGTGGAATACCACCACCAGTAGAAAGAAAACCAAAAATCATTTGAGAGTGAGGAAGAGACCAGGAGGGTGGGAAACCAGCACTGCAACAGTGAATACACTCTAACATCTACATTTATGTTGTACACAACTGTACTATGTTATTCGGGTTTCACTGTTTCAGTCATCACACTTGGTCGATTCCCAAAGCTAAAGTAAAGGGTGAAGGCAGTCAAGAGTTGGGGCTGGCTAGTATGCCCTGCAAGACTGCGGTTGCAAAGCCTGCCTTGGATTTGGAAAAGATAGGCAGGTGGTAATGCTTAAAGGTATGAACAGAACTCCATGTTGCAGCCTGCAGGATGTCCCTGGTAGGGAACTCTCTGAGGAAGGCTAAAGAGGTGGAGGTTGCCCTTGTGGAATGTGCCCTGACGCCCTGTGGGGTTGGTTTCCCATGAGGTTTGTAACAGAAATAGATACACTGTGCTATCCATTTGGAGATGATTTGGATATGGTCTTGCCCTCTGCCCCTGCTGCAAAGCTGACTAACTGGTCAGTTTTCCTAAAGGGCTTAGTCCTATCCAGGTAAATATGAGCAGTCTGTGCACAAGTGCAGGATCCTTTTCCTATTATTTTGAGGCTTGGGGGGAAAAAGTGGACAAATGAATACATTGGTTGAGAGCCACACTGGACACCACTTTAGGCAAGAAGGTTAGGTTAGTCCAGAGGGAGATCCTGTCAGCATGAAAAGTGATGAAAGGCTTGTGATGTCAATAGCATTCAAGTACAGTTGTGTACCTACCATAAATGTAGATGTTGGAGTGTATTCACTGTTACAGTCATTACAATTGGGTTTATCTTGCTGGCAGGCTACCTGCAGTCAGCCAGAGTTCCAAAGTCTAGGTCCGGCGTCGGTTGCTGTCGCCTCTTCCCTGACATTAGTGCGCCAGGGGTATAAAAGATGCAACAGACGCCATATTCTTCAGTTTTTCTTGCCCCAGATGTCAGGTGCCCCCAGACAGGAAGGCTGAAAAAATAAAATTATGCCAAAAAGCATGCATATACTAATATAAACATTTCCTTCATCTACAAGCAAACACACCACATAGGTTGTATAGAGTTGAGAAGTACAGAAAAGTCCCAGCAATGAAAAGGGGGATGGTGGATGGGTAACCTGGACTGCAACAGTGAATACACTCTAACATCTACATTTATGGTAGGTACACAACTGTACTATGTTAGAGTTTCACTATTGCAGTCATTA
The DNA here is from genome assembly GCF_019279795.1 of Protopterus annectens. Taxonomy (NCBI): domain Eukaryota; kingdom Metazoa; phylum Chordata; order Ceratodontiformes; family Protopteridae; genus Protopterus; species Protopterus annectens. The sequence goes on from NC_056745.1 coordinate 512,807,926, forward strand.
CAATTGGGTTGAATCTCAAAGCTGAGGTTGGGTGGCTGGCCTAAATAAGATTAGAAGTGGCTACCAGGCACTGCAGAACTGCAGTGGCAAAGCCTGCTCTGGATTTAGAGTAGAGAGGTAAGTGGTAGTGCTTGGTGAAAGTGTGCACTGAACTCAAGGTTGCAGCTTCTAAAATGTCTTTGGTTGGTACTCCCCTGAGAAAGGCTGCTGAAGTGGCTGCTGCTCTGGTAGAATGTGGCCTAATGCCCTTAGGCACTGATTTGCCATGTTGTGCATAATAGAAGCAAATGCAGTGTCCTATCCATTTTGAAATTGGATGCTTTGAGATGGGCTTTCCTTGTGATCCTGCAGCATAGGCTACAAACAGCTGCTCAGTTTTTCTGAAAGCTTTTTTTTTGTCCAAGTAGAATCATAGCTGTCTGTGTATGTCCAAAGCGTGCAGAAGTCTCTCCCCTTTATTCTGGGGATTTGGGTAGAAAGTTGGTAAATGAATGGTTTGGTTAAGAGCTACATTGGAAACCACCTTTGGCATGAATGTTGGATTTGTCCTAAGAGAGACCCTGTCCTAGTGAAAAATGATGAAAGATTCCACTGCCATTAATGCCTGTAACTCTGACACTCTTCTTGCTGAAGTTACTGCTAGGAGCAGAGCAGTTTTCCATAAGAATTTTATATCAGCTGTGCTGGCTGGTTCAAAAGGAGGCAGTATCAGCTTTTCTAAAACAAAATTGAGATCCCAAGTAGGTATTGGTGCTCTCTTTGGGGATCTTATGTTTTTTGCCCCTCTGAGGTACTGCCTTAGTAGTGGATGTGAAAAAATAAGAAGTTATGTACTCACCATAACTTTCCATCTGAGTAGGTATCTTCATTTGTCTGCAACCTTTGGGATACGGATCCGATCTCGGATCAGAGCCGGCAACTTCTACCACAGAATAGATCTGAGCTCCTCCCTTTACCCATAATCCCCTGCCAACCCTAACTGACCTCAGATCAAGTTTTCCCCATATAACAACTTGCTACTGTGTCCCGGAAGGGACTCATCTAAGACAACTCCTACTTAGAATCATATTGGTCAGGGGGAAGGAGGGTGGGATGGCTGCAGACAAATGAAGATACCTACTCAGATGGAACTTTATGGTGAGTACATAACTTCTTAATCTGAAGTAGGCACTTCATTTGTCAGCAACCTTTGGGACAGAGTCCCCAGCTACCTGAATCTTGGGTGGCCTTCATGGATGGATATTCCGGAACACTGCAGAGCCCAAAGACGCCCTACCTCTGGAGACAACATCCAGTTTGTAATGGCTGATAAAAGTATGGGATGAAGCCCAAGTGGCTGCGGAACAAATATCATCCAAGGGAACCCTACATCTAAAAGCAGCCGGTGTAGCAATGGCCCTAGTAGAATGAGCGCAGACTCCCTGAGGTGCAGGCCTTCCCGAACTCTGATATGCTAAGAGAATACAACTAGCTATCCATCGTGACAGGGTAACTTTAGAAACAGACTTGCCTAAGTTGGTTTTGGCAAAGGAGACAAACTGGTCGGATTGTCTATGACCAGCTGTTCGATGACTATAAAAGTGCAGTTGTCTGTGCACGTCCAAAGAATGCAGTTTACATTCTCCTTTGTTCCGATAGTTGGGGAAGAACACGGGAAGATTAATAGAGTGACTGTTTGCTTCAGAAGATACCTTAGGTAGAAAAGGATTGATCCAGAGGTAAACTCTATCCTAATGGAAGGCCAAATACGGTGGTTTGACACAGAGAGCCTGAAGTTCAGAGACTCGTAGCTGAAGTAATGGCCACCAGAAAGGCCGTTTTCCGAGAGAGGTATTTAAGATCAACCGTGGCCGCCGGCTCGAAAGGGGGGCTTGTCAAGGCCTGTAGAACTAAAGATAAATCCCATGGGGGTACTACCTCCTAGACAGGAGGTCTGAGGAGGAAGGTACCCTTGAGGAAAGCTTTACAGAGCTTGGAGTTAATAAGAGGGCCAGACACACGCCCTACATGATAGTGCGAAATCGCTGCTAGTTTTACCTTGACTGTAGAACAGCTAGCCCCCTGATGAAAAAGGGTAGTTAGAAAATCCAAAACCGATGTTAAAGGCGCCGTAAAAGGATATAAGTGACGGTGCTCAGCCCAGATGGAAAAGCGTTTCCACTTACTCCGATAGACCCTTCTGGTGGATGGCTTGTGTGCTGCTACTAGAATGGCTTTTGACTGGTGAGGAGATTCCGGGAGTCCTCATCAGAAGTGGAACTGGTGCAACCAAGCCGTCAGCTTGAGGTTGACCAGGTTGGGGGTCGGAAGACCCAGAAGGTGAGTAATGAGATCCGGAAGGGGATCCAGAATCCAGGGCGGATGAATCAGGTGAGACCATAGGTACGGGAACCAAGTCTGACGAGGCCAGAATGGGGCAATGAGGATCATCTTGCTCCCCAACAGACTGGCTTTCTGTAAAAGTTTTAGCATCAGGGGCAGTGGAGGGTAAGCGTAAAGAAGACCGGGAGGCCAAGCATGTACTAGAGTGTCTCTCGGGGACTCCCCCAGTGGGGGGATTAGAGTGAAGTAACTGTTGCATTTGGTATTTGAGGGAGAGGCAAAAAGATCACAACAGGGTTGCCTCCATTGGGCAAATATTCGCTCTGCTACTAGAGGATTGAGAGACCATTCGTATGGGGTCAGGATTGTACGACTGAGCCTGTCTGCTAGGATGTTGGACCGTCCCGGAATGTGCATTGCAATGAGAAAGCGGTTGGTGGATATCACCCATTCCCACACTCTCGTGGCCTTGCGACAAAGAGGATAAGACCTGGTGCCCCCCTGTTTGCTGATGTACCAGACCACTGACATGTCCGTTTGTACCGCAATCTTCCCAATCGAAGGAGGTCGTGAAGTGCCTGCAACGTCAAAAGCACCGCCCTCATCTCTATAACACTGATATGCAAGGAGATCTAAGTCGTTCCACGTGCCTTGGACCGTTCTTCCTGAATAATGCCCACCCACCCCAGGCGAGAAGCGTCCGTGGTCACTGTGGCGATGGGAGGAGGCATCAAGAATGGGCATCCCGTGTGGAGGCTCGGGGACTGGAGCCACCACACGAGCGACCTTCTGCAAGTCCTGTTTAGGGGAATGGGATGGTACAGGGGGTTGCGAGACAGGGACCATTGCACCTGAAGGTTCCAATGCAGGACCCTCATATTCAGACGGGCCAAGGGCAGCAGAGAAATTGCTGCCGCCATGGACCCTAGAGCCCTCAGGACCAATTCCGCCGGTGGAGCTTGAAGTTGGAGGATGGCCTGTACATGCAACCTCAGGTTCTGAAGCCGATCTGGAGTCAGAAAAGCAAGCATTAGTCTGGAATCCAATCTCGCCCCTATGAAATCTATTACCTGTGTAGGAGCCAGAGAGGATATGGCCAAGTTGACCGTCAATCCTAGATGTGGAGCAAGATTGAGGAAGTAATCCCTGCGTGAACAGAGCAGATGCCTTGTTGGGGCGGTAAGGAGCCAGTCTTCCAGGTACGGAAAAACCTGAATTCCCTGGAGTGTCAGGTGGGCCGCTATTGCCGCTAAGACTTTGGTGAACACCCTGGGGGCTGAGGTGAGACCGAAGGGGAGGGCCCTGAACTGAAAGTGACTGGCTCCCAGCCGGAAGCGGAGAAACCTCCTGGAGCGTCTGTCCACTAGAATGTGATAGTACGCATCCTTGAGGTCTATCGAGCACATCCAGTCGTTCTCCCATAACAGGGGGAGAATAGATTGCAGCGTGACCATCCGGTACTTTTCTTTGGGTACTGCCAGGTTCAAGAGAGAGAGGTCAAGGATGGGCCTCAAGTCCCCCGTTTTTTTTGGCACCAGAAAGAACCTGGAGTAAAACCCTGATCCGTGCTGATCTGGGGGGGGGGGAGGGTTGGATGGCTCTTTTTTGTAAAAGCTGCTGAATTTCTGTAGCAGCCGCCTCCCTCTGATTGGGTGGTACGTCGGGGAGGCTTCTGGTTTTGGGGGTTACAATAAAGGGAATTTGGTAACCTATGGATATGATGCGAAGCACCCAACGATCTGTTATGGACTCCCACACATTGCTAGGTGCCTCGAAAAACGCCCCCCCCCCCCCCGACTGCCTCCAGAGTGGAGCAGACGGGCAACCCCTCAGGGGTTCTGCGTGGGCCGTTCAGAGAAGGGTTCTCTTGACCCAAAATTCCTGGGACCCCCTCTGTCTCTAGGGCGGGGTCCTTCCTGTCCTCCTCTGCCACGAGAGGACTGGTTATCCGGAGCAGACTGGGATTGATGCGATTTCCAGAACCACATCTTCTTCTGACCCTTTTGGTTCTTGGAAAAGGACCTCTGGGGAGCAGAGAAGCGGACTCCGACGGCAGACAACGTCTTCCCGTCTTTCTCGCTCTGGACTAAAGTGCCGCAAACGGTTTTGCCAAACAGAGTAGAACCATCAAAGGGGGCATTCGCAAATGACACCTTAAAGGGTTCCGAGAAGTCACAATGACCGAGCCAGGCTGGTCGCCTCATGACCAGGCCGACTCCACCAGCTCTAGCGGCTCCTTCAGTGGCGTGAGACAAAAGCCGCATAGAGGTGTTTGAAATGGACCGTAGAGTGGACATTCGGGAGTACAGTTTTGTCCCCTTCCGACATGGACTCTGGGGGGGAAGCAGCGTATACTTTTATTAGATCCCGCTGCATCCGGATGACATGTGCCATATAGTTCAGCGCCCTCATCGAGAAGGTTGCTGAACTGAAGGCCCGCTTCCCAAGGAAGTCCATCGCACGAGACTCCTTGCTCGGTGAGTGGACCGTGGGGCTCTCCTGAGCCAGCTCTCTCTTGGTGGCCGCCGCCACCAACATGGCATCCACAGGGGGACCTCTGCTCCAATGGGTTCTCTCTGCGGGGGCACTCAAGATCCTGTCCGGGTGCTTGGGGACTGGCTCTAGAGTGTCCGGCTCCCTCCAAGCCCTGGTGGCGATAAGGTCCACCAGGGGGTCGGGGGTGGACACCCAAGAGGTAGATGGCCCTGCTTCGAACACCTCTAGGAATACGGACTCATCGGAGGAAGTCTTGGGGGCAGACCAACCCCCCCCCCCGATCCTAAGCATTTCCATGTCGTCTCCAAAGGAGACGTCCTCGGGGGGTGACCTTGGGGAGCCTTCCTCCCCTTCATCTAAGTCTGTATCTTCCGTAAAGGACTCGGGGGAGTCCACGTGCCTCCTCTTACACTTAGACTTGTGAGGAACCTCCTCGGGTGATGGGAGCCTGGACCAGCTGAGAGGGAGTGCAGGGGGTAGCCGAAACCAGGACCGGAGGCCCGGATGCACTCAACAGTGCCCTCTCCACCGCAGTGAAAGCAGAGGGGGAGCCGCCCTCGATCGGATCAGAGAGTAGACTCCCACCCGGATCTGAAGCGAGGACCAGACCCGGGGCCGAGACCATCGGATGCGAAGGACCCGCGTGCTCCGACCGGGACGGAGCCGAAGGCACACAGAATCCCTCGGATCCGAAGCTCGGCCCGCGGCTCCAAGAGGTCGGATCCAACAAACTCGAAGGAACAGTCGGAGCCTAAGTGCCCAGCACTGTCGGCTCCGAACCCAGAAAACGGGTCGGAGAAGGAGCGATTGGAGCAAAGAATGGGGTCGAGCTCCCCCCCGGAGGGGGGGGGGGCACTCCCATCTGCAGCTGGGCCTTGATGAACCTCCTCATCATCCGGTCCATGTCTGCATCCGACATACTATAAGTGGACTTCGAAGAGGCCACCGAGGCAGGCCTTGAGTGCCGCCTCGATGACCTCGACTGGGACCGGGTCACCTCCTTGGCGATCCAGAAGCCCTAGAGGGAGAAGCTAGTTTGCCAGGCGAGGCTGAGGAGGAGTCCTCGGCCCGCCGCTTATGCTGCTTCTCTCTCAGCTTGTCTTTCCTGGCCTCCCTCTCCTCCGGAGCCGAAGCGGGAGGTTGAGTTCCGACCGGAGGGAGGCAGGAGTGGCCACCACCAGAGGCTGGATAGCAGCCACAGAAGTACCGGAGGCCGGAGCTGGGGGCAAAAGGCCCGCCAGAATCAAATTCGACCTCCGGTCCTTAAGTGCCCTGGGGTTGAACGCCGCGCAGATCGCGCATCCAGAGGAGAGGTGTTCAACCCCAAGGCACCTAACACACCGAGTGTGGTCATCCGCTGGTGAAAGCTTATGGCCGCACTCGGTGCACTTAGAAAAAATGGCTTTAGGGGTCTCTGACATTTTTAAATAAAGGAAAAAAACACACTCACTAGGCCCCTACACACACCACACACACACACTATGACCAGCGAGTAAGGGAGGAGAAAAAGAACCACAAAATTAAATTTTGTTAGATAAATTGGGCTATAGGGGTACCTAACCAATCACTCTCACTCACACCAAAGAAAAAAGGAAGAAAATTGAAATTTTCTCACAGTTTCGATAAACCAGGAGCTCAGGAACCTAGCTTGTAGCGCGGCAAACTAGATCTGAGGTCAGTCAGGGTTGGCAGGGGATTATAGGTAAAGGGAGGAGCTAGGAGCTCGGATCTATGCTGTGGTAGAAGTTGCCGGCTCGGATCCGTATCCCAAAAGTTGCTGACAAATGAAGTGCCTACTTCAGATTAGGAGTTTCCGTATTGTAATGAGCTGAAATGGCAGAGGCATGGATCTTAATAGATAAGGATAGGGCTTTGTCCAGCATCTCAGGTATTGTAAAATCTGAGGTATATTTGGAACAAGTGGTTAGAGCCCTTGTGCCTGGTTCCAAGCACAGAATCTCTTCCATTTTTCTGCATAAGATTTCCTAGTGCTGGGCCTCGCCAGGCTTCTAAAATAACATCCATAACAAGCTTTAGAGAGAGGTGCGTTCTGAGTGGCTACATTATCTGCCATGCTGCCAGATTTAAGGTTCTGAGTTGACTGTGCAGAATCTGATTGTTTTGTTGTGTCAGAAGATGAGGAATTTGAGGTAAAGGTCAGGTTGGGCCTTGAGACAAGCTCTTTAGGATTGGGTACCAGTGCTGGCGTGGCCAGTCTGGGGCAATCAGGATCATTTTTGGCCTCTCGTGTCTGGCTTTTAGGAGCACCTTGGTAAGAAGAGGCAGTGGAGGGAAGGCATAAACTGCCAGGGTTTTCCAGCTGACTGATAGAGCATCCACTTTCCATGCTTGTGAGAATTTCTTGTGCAGAATTTCTGTAGTTGGCAGTTGTGAGGGGAGACAAAAAGATCTATGTCTGGGTGTCCCCATTTCCTTGTTATCATGCTGAACACCTGTGTATTTAGTTTCCATTCGTGAGGATCCATGAGATTTCTGCTTAGTCTGCCAGTGTATTTTCCGTTCCTGGCAGGAATTGTGCCTGCAGATGTACTTGATAGGTCAGTCCTGTGTTCCACTAATTCATGACTTGCCGCTGTGTTCCACAAAGTCATGGCTTACCTGCAGAGGGGTTAGGAGTGTGTGCCCCCTTGCTTGTTTATGTACCACATAACTGTGGTATTGTCAGTCTTTATTAATAGTTGCCCTGGATGTAGTACGTCCTTGAAAGCTGTCTGGGAATTCTGTACAGCTAGCATCTCTTTTTGATTGATGTGAAGATGCATTTGTTCCTTGGGCCATGTGCCCTGAAAACATTTTCCTGCCATATGTGCCCCCCAGGCATAATCCGATGCATCCGTTGTTATTGTCTGCCTGGCTGTGGGTAAGGTGAAAGGCTGTCGTTGGTGTGGTGACAGGCCTGGGACCACCATCGAAACTCCTGTTGTAGGCAGGCTGTGGCAATGTTGAGTCCAAACACTTTTTAGATACCATTGTAGTTTCCTCATATGCAGTCTTGCATATGGAATTAGTAGAATGCAGGACGCCATGAAGCCCAGGGCCTGCAGAATTTTTCTTGCAGGGAGCTGGGTCTTTGTTGCCATCATTTGAAAGTAATGAGTCAGTTGCCTTTGCTTGCCTGGCGTGAGATAAGCCATCTGGGCAGTTGTATTTAAGCTTGCACCCAGGAATTTTATCTCTTGAGAGGGCACTAGTTTTGATTTCTTTTCATTTACTGTGCACCCTAGGCAAATTAGTAATCTTTTTACAAATGCCAGATGCTTAATGTCCTTGCTCTCTGCTTGAATAAGGCAGTCGTCCAAGTAGGGATATATTTGAATTCCTCTGTCTGCAAAATGCAATTACTGGTGCCAGGCATTTTGTGAAGACCCTGGGCGCAGTAGATAAGCCAAAGGGCAGTGCAGAGAATTGGTAATGCATTGAGCCAGCTATGAATCTGAGGTATCTTCTGCAAGATAGTCTGATTGGGACATGCAGGTATGCCTCCTTGAGGTCCAAAGTAACTAGCCAAGCCTTCTTGCCCAGCATGGGTAGAAGTTGCTGCAGTGTTAACATTTTGAATTTTGGAACATCCAGGAAAGTATGTAGGATTGACAAGTCCGGTATTGGTCTCCAGGCTTTGTCCTTTCTGGGTACTAGGAAAAGTCTTGAGTAAAATCCTTGTCCTTGTTCTTGCTGTGGTACTCTTTGAATAGCTTCCATGTCCATGAGAGCAGCAATTTGTTTTTGTGCCTCTGCCCATTGGTTTTGTGGCAGGTCCGGCATACCTTCTGATTTTTGGAAGGGTGTGAAAGTGGAACCTGTAACCCTGAGAAACAACATTCAGTACCCATTTGTCCTGGGTGATTATGTGCCAATTTTGTGAGAAAAGTGCTAGCGTCCCCCCTAGGGGTGCTGCCAAAAGGTAAGTGCTCGGCATTTGTAGAGGGAAGTCACTGGGATTGTTTCCTATAAGGTTGTGACTTGTCTTCTCCTCCTTTGAGGGCTGAAGCACCCCATTGTTTAAGTCTGTAGGAGCCTTGGGGCTGAGATCTACCTCTTGGGCATCCGTATCTGCCTCTTTGTGGCCTGTCTGACACTGAAAAGGACCAATTTTTTGAGGGCAGTTTCTGCTAAACCTAGGTGGTTGAACCTGTAAGAAATCCTTTACTGTCTGCATTGATTTTGCTTTATCCTCCATTTTCTTTAACACCTCTTCTGCCTTAACACCAAACAAAGTATCATGCTGTAATGGAGCATCCAATAATTTTACTTTAACATGTTCAGGTAAACTTTGTTCTTTCAACCAAGCATGCCTTCGAATGACAGAGCCTGTAACTGCGGCTCTACAAGAAGCCTCTAAGGAATCAAAACCACACTGCAGAGTATGCTTTCCCACTTGTTCAGCTGCATGCAATAAATCCTGCATTTCCTTACTGTCAGGACTGAGTTTGTAAGCATTTTCTGTTTTAACAAAGACATGAGGTACTGTTGATATTTAAGCATGTGAAACTGGCAATTTAAAGCCCTTACAGCTAAAGTAGCAGAAGTGTAAACTTTTTTCCCCCATCTATCCAGAGCTCTGGAATCCCTATCAGAGGGGACAGGATTTTTAGCAGTGGAAGCCTTAACCCCTTTGGGACCCTGAGAAATTGTTTCTGGGTTTTTGTAAAGAAATTTATGAGAGTCTGGGACCCTGTAGTACCTGTCTGGCTTGACTGGTGCAGGGGGGGGTAAAGAATCAGGAGACAAACTGGATTCAGAGAAAACATCAAGCACAGGGGAAATAGCCAGGGGCCTGTACTGAGGCAATAAAAGAAAGTCTTGGCGCCTTTTCTTGGATTCTGAGTAATCCTGGCTCTCCCAATGGAAATGCTCCCTCATGGTGTGCAGGGTTTCCCCAAAAGAATAATCCACAGGCAGAGAGGCTGAAGGTATAGATTCTTCTGCATCAGAGTCCTCATAGGGAGGGAGAGAATATCCCTGATCTGAAGAGGAATCAAAGGTAATAGAAACCTGGTCAGAGGAATCATAGTCAGTGTCTTGCCTAGGCCTTCTATCAGGAGGGGGATGGGAACCCCTGATCAAAGTAATTAGGTCTTCGGCCATTTTAAGCATCTGTTTCTTTGGCATGGTTGACTGTTCGGGGAGAATGCTGTACTTGTTTCCTTGTCTTTAATGGTGTTTTTGACTTTGCCTTGGCTGCTGCAGTGGACTTAATAGTAAGCGGTGAAGGTCTGAAAACACCCTCAGAAGCCGATGCCTGCTCAGCGGCTCCGGACCCATCTGAGGGAATAGTTTCCGCAGGCCCAATACCTTGAGTTTCCACAGGTCTAGGTGTCTCCATGTGGGTGTGATACGGCCTGTGGCTCTGAGGTAGCGGGTGTCAGGGGCTGCGAAAGCGCCTCACTGAGAACCAGCGACTGGCCTAGAAGAGGCTTTGTTGTCGGTTTTCGACCTCTGATGCCTGTCCTTTTTGTGTCTGCTTTTTTTTATGAATTCCGGTCGGTTGTTCCAACGGCATTACGTAGTTAAATCTTCGGCCAAAGTAATGTAAAGCAAAATCAAACAGTCGCTTAGTGCGTTTGTTGACTAACACAAAACTGACAACTAACATCGTGGTCAGGGCCTAGGCAAGGAATACAGTAAGAGTGAAAGTCCTTATGAGGTATTTGCTTCCCACAAGAAATACTATTAACTTTTACTGACATCTGTCTGGAGCAAGAAAAAAAAAAGTTTCCCCAACGGGGTACTTGGCTTTATTGAAGACTTCGGTTCTAAAACTCGATTTCGAAAATCTCAGGAGTCGGCCAACTGGCACTTGAACTGCTTTTGCTTCGGGCACCACGCGGCAAGACTGGAGAAAATGGCGTCGGTTGCATCTTTTATACCCCTGGCGCACTGACGTCAGGGAAGAGGAGACAGCAACCGACGCCGGACCTAGACTTTGGAACTCTGGCCGACTGCGGGTAGCCTGCCAGCAGGATAACCCAAGTGTAATGACTGCAACAGTGAAACACGATGAACATTAGCCATTGTCTTTGGTGCTTCCTTTACAACACTGGACGCTGGTTTTTCCCTCGACGCTTCTATTGGTTGTTCAATCCTTCTATTCATTTCCTGATCTACAGGCTGCGAATCAGAAGTACTTCTGCTCCTGGGCCAGGAAAAAAATGCCCCTTTTTCGAAATAATTGGTGTGTCTGCAATTTCCGAACTTTAGTTCCCTGTAGCCTCTTCTCGTGATAAATTATCACAAAGTACATAAAGTTTCTCTCCTATTACATCTTTTGAATAGCTGTCTAGTATCTCATTCTGCAAATTACACTAGTACATGATACAAGTATGCAAAGAGAGCCCACTGAGTCCACACAGTCACTACAAGTGAATAGAACTAGTGGAAATAATCTCCCTATGAGTCGTGAGACCGCGGACTGTTGCATCGTCTTCTACAGAGGCCGAGCAATCAGAAACACACATGCAATCAAACAATTTTTTTTATTAAAAGACCCGCTCCCTATATGAGAACGCTCCAAGAGAAGAGGGAGACTGTGATGGCTACAGAGCACCACAACTTCAGCCAGGAACGGAGATAGAAGAGACAGGTTTAGTAATAAAAATTTCATCCTATTCACTAACGGATACTCAACTTTCTGTACTGTCAAAAGGTCTTAATTTTATACCTGCCCAAACAGCAGATTTGGTGGAGGTTCTGAAATGTCTAAAGTTGTTTGGGCGAAATTTGAACTTAAAAGCTTTAAGAGACATCTATGTATGAAGTTTTTAAAAAAACAAGAAACTTCATTCCACCCTCACACCCTATGGTAGAAACTTTCACTGGAATATGTGAGAAAAATGAGAGAAATTAGCTGGGCAAGGTAAAGCTAAGTTTTATAACATGTCAAATGCTGAACACGATGCACCACATGAACTACATAACATATCTAGTGCTGCTATTAGACCAGCTGACAGGGGGGGGGGGGGTTTGTGGTCTTGGACAAAGACCTTTACTTACAGAAGACTATTTTATTAAATGTCGTCGACATATACTTGAATGTATCTGGTTCCACTGTGAAAGGGCTTGAGGTGGTCTTTTTTTGGCATTTGATCTACTGATTACCAATTTGATTAATGAACCTCTATTTGAATAATTTAAAGTAGAATATCCATTAATTCCTAACCTGTACATATTGCCCAAAGTACATAAACATCTGAATACACCAGCTATGCATCCTATAGTATCCAGCAAGGGCTGGGTGACCACCTCTATTTATGTGGAGAATAATCTACATATCCCTTTCTAGATCAATGTGTCACTATATTGAAGGACACAAAGGCATTTCTAGAGAATTTGTATATATAAACATGCAACTTGCACACAGATTATCGGTTTGTGACCATGGACACAATCTTAATTTACAGTCATTCCCAATGAATGGGGAATATCTAGCATCTGGAAGTTTCTGAACAGTAAAAATTGAAATGACAGGAAGGTTTTTCTTATCTGTACGCTGTTAGAATTAATACTTTACAAAAATTACATTCAATAATGAATTTTACCTGCAGAGGGTTGGCGTAGCTATGGGCACACCATGTGCGAACTACACCAACCTTTGCTTATTTCAATGGGAAATTGATGGTTTTATCTAAATGCATTTACTGAGAATCTAAAATGGTATACACGCTTTATAGATGGTCTTTTTGTTGTGGGATGGCACTACTGAACATCTGAATGACTACTGCATATCTGCATACTACCACTAATTTCCTTAAATTTACACACAAATATTCTTATAGTGACCGATTTCTTAGATGTGAAGATTAGTAGAGGGTAAAGTACAGTTGTGTACACTTAACTTAAATGTAGATGTTGAGTGCATTCACTGTTGCAGTCATTACATTTGGAGTTATCTGCTTGCAGTAGCCCTCAGCCAGATTTAACAAAGTCTTGGGTCCTGAGTCAGTTGCGGCCACTTCTTCAATGACGTCAGGTCAACAGGGGTATAAAACATTCAGCAGACACCATTACATCAGTTTTTCTTGCCCCAGATGTCAGGTGCCCCCCAATGGGAAGCAATTAAATCTATAATACAAGGATATACCTCCAAAAAAAAGCAAATGCAACTAAAAAGCAAATGCAACTAAAAAGCAAATGCAACTAAAAAGCAAATGCAACTAAAAAGCAAATGCAACTAAAAAGCAAATGCAACTAAAAAGCAAATGCAACTAAAAAGCAAATGCAACTAAAAAGCAAATGCAACTAAAAAGCAAATGCAACTAAAAAGCAAATGCAACTAAAAAGCAAATGCAACAAAAAAGCAAATGCAACAAAAAAGCAAATGCAACAAAAAAGCAAATGCAACAAAAAAGCAAATGCAACAAAAAAGCAAATGCAACAAAAAGCTTTCTGAGCATAGTGAGAGTAGAGGTATAGCCAAAAGAAGAAAGGGGGCTGGAGTGAGGGTAACCAGGACTGCAACAGTGAATACACTGACATCTACATTTATGGTAAGTGCACACAACTGTACTATGTCCTTAGTGTTTCACTGTTGCAGTCATTACATTTGGGTAGATTCCCAAAGTTAAGGTTGGGAGAAGGAATTTAAATAGAATAAGGAACAGTTATAAAGCCCTGCAAAAATGCAGTGGCAAAACCAGCTCTGGACTTCGAGAAAACTGGCAAATGATAATGCTTGCTGAAAGTATGTACAGAACTCTAGGTAGTAGCTTTTAGGATGTCCCTTGCAGGGACACCCCTGAGAAAGGCTGTAGAGGTAGATGCAGCCCTGGTTGAATGGGGTGTGATGCCCTGTGGGATAGGTTTTCCATGGTGCTTACAGCAGAAACGAATGCAGTGGCCTATCCATTTTGAAAGGGTTTGCTTTCAAATAGCCTTCCCCCACTGTCCCTGCAGCAAATGCCACCAGCAGTTCAGATTTCCTTTGAGGTTTGGTCCTGTCCAAATAGACTAAGCTGTCTGTGCAGATCTAAGGAGTGCAGTAACGGTTCCCCTTTGTTCTGTGGGTTAGGAAAGAAGGTAGGCAAATGAATGGACTGATTAAGAGCCACACTGGATACCACCTTGGGCATGGAGGGCTTGGTCTGAGGAACACACTGCCCGCATGAAAGATTATGAAAGGCTCCACTGCCATAAGAGCCTGTAATTCAGATTACCCTTCTTGCTGAAGTGATTGCCAAAAGGAAAGCTGTTTTCCAGGAAAGGAATTTAAAATCTGAAGTAGCAGCTGGCTCGAAAGGAGGAAGAGAGTGAGTTTCTCCAAGACAAAGTTAAGGTCCCAGGCTGGAGATGGGTCTCTCCTGGGTGGCCTTAAAATTTTGGCCACTCTGAGGAACTGCTTGAGCAGTGGGTGAGAGAAGATAGGAGGCTCTGTGCTATAATGAGCTGAAATGGCTGAGGCATGAAAAAGACAAGCCCTTATAAGCATCTCAGTCAAATATTGTAGACTCTGAGGTAAACTGGGCACGCTGCACTCATCCCTTGAGACTGGTTCCAGGTACAAAATATTTTCCATTTTACAGCATAAGATTTTCTAGTACTAGGCCTCCTAGCCTCTAAAATGATATCCATCACTGATTTACTGAGGGGTGGATAAGGAGAGATTAGGTAATTAGTCAGGCTAGGTTCTGGGTTTGCAGCTGAGGGTGCAGAATCTGTTTCTCCTGCTGAGGCAACAGGGAAAGATTCTGAGGCAGGTGCCATGGGGGCCAAGCGTGACACTGCGCAGGAGGGGGTGTACCAGTGCTGACGTGGCCAGATTGGTGCAAATAAAATAGTCCTTGGCCTGTCCTGTTTGATCTTTAGTAGCACCTTGGAGAGCAGAGGAGGAAAGGCATAAACTAGATTTTTCCAGATGAAGGATAGAGCATCCACTTTCCTAGCTAGTTTATGGGGAATCCTTGTGCAAAATCTGTCCAACTGATGGTTCTGGGGAAGGCAAACAAGTCTATATCTGGGCTCCCCCATTTGCTTGTCAACATGTTGAAAATCCTTGGTTCTAGTTTCCACTCATGTGGGTTCATGAGGTTTCCGTTTAGTCCATCTGCCAGTGCATTTAGTTTTCCTGGCAGGAACTGAGCTTGTAGATTCACTTGGTAGCTCAAGGCTGCGCTCCACAATGTCATGGCTAGTCTGCAGATGGGGTAAGAGTGTGTACCCCCCTGCTTACATACCACATGACCGTGGTGTTATCAGTCTTTACCATTAGTTGTCCTGGAAGAAGGTGGTCCTTGAAAGCTATCACAGCATTCTGTACAGCTAACATTTCCTTTTGATTTATGTGCAGGTGCATTTGACTTGGGTTCCAATTGCCCTGAATGCACTTCCCTGCCAGGTGAGCCCCCCCCCCCCCATGCATATTCTGATGTGTCTGTTAACTCATTCACTCCGGAGCAGCTCAGGAGAAGCTGCCTGCTTAATTCCACCATAGGAATAACATTGCAGCCTGAGCTCATTTTCAGAAAATCCATTTGTAAAACCATACAGAAAACAAATGTTCATAACTCTTTAACTATAAGAGCTAGACTAAAATGTAAATAAAAGTTGTTCAGCAGACACTGACCTTTCCAACAGTATAAATGTTGATAGTGTATATCAAAGTCATTATTAAATATTTGGCAAGGAATGCTGATATTGTGCATATTTTTTACCTTTTTGGAAAAGCAAAACACAATATCTTGGTCTATGTACCAAGCAGACCCATACAATTTGAATTTAATTTGTTAGTATGAATGTCAGCTTTAAAATGATACCTTAACCATTAATGGGTGACGCTCCTTTCTTGAGATATTCACAGAAATATGATTAATATATTATTTCTCATAATTGATAAATAAACAAAGCATAATATCTCATCACCTGTAACAGACAGAGCCTACATATCAGTGTAGAAGTTGTGCATCTGAATGTCAGCTTCAAAATGATGTATAATTTGTGTGATTACCATGCTCCCTCGCAAAGATATGGGCATAATAATGAGAAGTATTGTAAATGTGTAATTTTCATATTCGTACAAGACTAAACAAACTGTGATTAATGTACGTGTGTACAGTGCACAGACACAGTTCTTTTACCATGTTGTAAGGAGTAACACTGTCTTCAAAATGAGGTATTACTTCACACAATGAGATGCTCCCTTGCAAAGTTATTTACCAAAATATGAAAAAAATCATAATTTCCATAACCTAAGTCTGAAACAAACTTTGATATCTGCCAATGAGTACAACATACAGACACCATTCTTTTACCATGTTAGAACTATAAATAATCTTTTCAAAATGAGGTATTACTTAGCACATTCAGATGCTCCCTTGCAAAGTTATTTAACAAAATATGAAAACAAATCATAATTTCCATAACCTAAGTCCGAAACAAACTTTCATATCTGCACATGTGTCAAACATACAGGCACAATTCATTTTACCATGTTAGAACCAGCAATACCGTCTTCAAAATGAGACATTACTTGGCACATTCAGATGCTCCCTTGCAAAGTTATTTACTAAAATATGAAAAAATCATAATTTCCATAACCTAAATCCCAAACAAACTTTGATATCTGCACATGTGTCAAACATACTGGCACAATTATTTTACCATGTTGGAACCAGCAATGCTGTCTTCAAAATGAGGTATTACTTGGCACATTCAGATGCTCCCTTCCAAAGTTGTTTACCAAAATATGAAAAAAAAAATCATAATTTCCATAACCTAAGTCTGAAACAAACTTTGATATCTGCATGAGTACAACATTCTTTTACCATGTTAGAACTATCAATACTGTTTCTTTTTCCTTCCCCATTTTACTGCTTCAAAGTTCCTAAAGATGACATGTTTGATCTTCGTAATACAAAATGGGTATGCTGCACTGAGCTGAAAAAGAGAACCTAAAGGCTCAAATCATAAAACGTAGAGAAAGAGTGCAAAACAAGTTCACCGTAATAGGAGTTTCTGTGCAAGATTAATGTTTCAAAATGAGGTATTACTTAGCATACTGACATGCTCCCTTGCAAAGTTATTTACCAAAATATGAAAAGAAAATAGAAGTTATGTTCTTACCATAACGTTCCATGTTAGTTGTCTTCTTCTCGCCTTCTTCTTGCTGGATGGGTTCGGAGCCGACCTCGGCTCCGACTCGGCCACTCTAAAGCTCGAGAGTTGGTTCCACCGGCTCGAGGCTCCTATATCCCACAATGCTAGGCGAGAGTTACCTCAGATCTCGTTTGTAAGCTAACCCCAGCTTATAACAGAAACAGTATAACTGTAAAAAACAGAATCCACCTCTAACAACAGGAAGAAGAAGGGTGACCGACATCCTGAAACAAGAAATATGCATAATAGCATATAGCTAAGAAAGAGGTGGTAGAAAGAGAGGTCACGATCACAACTCCTCTAGGTCTGTCCAGGCCAGGGGAAGGAGGGTGGGGCCTTAAGAAGGCGAGAAGAAGATAACTAACATGGAACGTTATGGTAAGAACATAACTTCTATATGTTAAGTTGTCTATCTCGCCTTCATTCTTGCTGGATGGGACCGTCCCTAGCACCTTGTCCCGGGTGGCCTAACGGAACAGACTCCTGAGAACAGTGGAACCAAAATTAGCTCTATGCCTAGAAGCTAAATCCAACTTATAATGGGAAATAAAAGTGTGAGGAGTAGCCCAATTGGCCGCTGCACAAATGGTGTCAATAGGCAGTCTGTCTTGGAAGGCTAGAGAAGTAGCCAAAGCTCTGGTGGAATGGGCTTTAGGCTTATTAGGCAGTTTTTGGTGTCTAATCTCATAAACAAGGGTAATCAGAGATGTTAGCCATCTGGATAAAGATACCTTTGAAACTGGAAGTCCCTTTCTGCTTTCCGCATAGGAGACAAACAGCTGATCAGATTTTCTGAATTGTTTCGTCCTGTCCAAGTAGTACCTTAATTGACGATGAACATCCAGACAGTGTAATTTTTGTTCAGACCTATTTGAATACTCCGGAAAAAGACAGGGAGGTCAATGCATTGGTTTAGATTTGATGTTGAAACCACCTTAGGCAAAAGGACGGGTTAGTTAAGGAAACTCTGTCCTTATGGAACACAAGGTAAGGAGAACGACAACTGAGTGCTTGAAGTTCTGAAATTCTTCTAGCTGATGTGATAGCCACCAGAAAGAGAGTTTTCCATGATAATAACTTTAAGGAACATGAAGCTGCAGGTTCGAAGGGGAAAGAATCAAAGAAGCAAGAACTAAATTTAGGTCCCAAGGAGAAGGAGGATTTCTTACAGGAGGTCTGAGAAGAAAAACTCCTTTCAAAAAGGCTTTGCAGAGTTTGTGGGACATTAGGGAGATTCAGAAATACCCACATGGAAATTAGAAATAGCTGCCAATTGAACCTTAAGAGTAGATGGAGATGAACCTGCATGGAAGAGTTCAGCAAGAAAATCAAGGACTAGTTGGATGGAAGCGGTGAAAGGATCTATGTCCTTTCCTTGTGCCCAATATGAAAAGCGTTTCCACTTACTCAAATAAATCTTTCGAGTGGAAGATTTATGGGAAGCTATCAAAATATCTCTAAGAGTGAGATAATTGAGGAAGCCTGGCTACGGTTGGAAGTGGAGGAACCAAGCAGTGAGGTTTAGAGAGGGGAGGGAGCGATGAAACTGACCCGACTGATGGATCAAAAGATCTGGAACTAGGTCCAGATTCCACGGTCGCTCCAAAAGAAATCGATGCAGAAAGGGGAACCACACTTGTCGAGGCCAGTAAGGAGCAATGAGGATCAATGAGGCCTTCTGAGCGACAGCTTTCTGTATTACTTGAGAGATCAGTGGGAAAGGAGGAAATGCATACAGAAGTCCCCGGGGCCAAACTTGGACTAGCGTCCCTGCTGGGTTGGCCTGGTAAAGGGAATAGAGTGAAGTATTCTCTGCACTTGCTGTTTTGGGGAGTAGCAAAAAGATCGCAGCAAGGCTGACCCCACTTGAGAAAAATCTCTCTCACTACAGAGTCTTTCAGAGACCACTCGTGAGGCATGAGAATAGCTCTGCTCAACTTGTCCATAATGTGATTGGACTTCCGGGATGTGCGTTGCTATCAGAAGCGCTGAGAAGAAATCGCCATTGCCACAGTCTGAGTGCTTCTCGACACAGGGGTATGATCTGGTTCCGCCTTGTTTGTTGATGTACCACACTACAGACATATTGTCTGTCTGGATTGCAATCGTTCCCAAGGGAAGAGAGTCTTGAAGGGCTTGCAACGCTAAAAGCACTGCTCTCATCTCCAGAACATTTATGTGCAAGTGGCATTCGTTTGGTTGCCATGTGCCCTGGACTGTCCTGCCCTGATAATGCCCCCACCCGATCAGGGAGGCATCCGTTGTCAGAGTAGCAACCGGAGGAGGTGGAACAAATGGTCTCCCCAACAGGAGCTGGGGAAGACATCCACCACATGAGATGCTTTTGCAGCTTGCGTGATCATAATGGTGTGAGACATTGGAAGTTCCTGGTATGACCATTGAGAAAGAGCATCCACTGAAGGATCCGCATGTGGTATCTGGCCAATGGAAGGAGGGGTATGGCGCTGCCATGATTCCCAACACCTTTAGAACTAACCTGGCTTTGGCTCTGTTGTTGTTGAGAAGTAGTGATACCAATTTTTGAATGTCTGATATCCTTTGGTTCGTTAGTGTTGCAGACATGTTTACAGTATCTAAATTTAGCCTATGTAGGTAATAGTGCGACAAGGCGACAAAACAGACTTTTCAATTTATTGAGATACCCAGTTTTGACAGGCGAAAAGTGTAATCTCTGGCCATCAGAAGGAGATGCTTGGTGGGAGCTGTGAGGAGCCAGTCGTCCAAATATGGAAACACCTGGAATCCTTGTCGTCTCAGGTGAGAAGCTACCACTGCCATGCATTTGGTAAACACCCGGGGGGCAGTGGTGAGACCAAAGGGCAGGGCCCTGAATTGAAAATGACTGGTTCCCAGCCTGAAGCGGAGGAATCTTCTGGGCGTCTGTTCATTTTATGTGATAGTGCATCCTGAAGGTCTATAGAGCACATCCAGTTTCCTTTTCCCAATAGGGGAAGAATGGATTGCAGCGTGACCATCCGAAATCTTGTTTTCTTGACCGATCTGTTCAAGATACTGAGATCCAAAATTGGTCTCCAGTCCCCTGTTTTCTTTGGAGCTAAAAAGAACCTTGAGTAGATTCCGGATCCTAGTTGGTCTGCTGGCACTGGCTGAATAGCTCTTTTGCAAGCAGTTTTGAAATTTCCAAAGCTGCTATATCCCTTTGAGCGGGTGGAACATCTGGAAGGGATTTTTTGACTGATTTGGAAAGCGAAGAAAGGGAATAGAATAACCTTCGGAAATGATGGACTGTACCCATTTGTCTTGTGTCAAGGATAGCCAGGCTTCTGGGTACAGTGACAATCTTCCCCCGGCTGCCTCCGAAGATGGGCAGTCGGGCAACACCTCAGGGATGCTGAAAGGGCTTGTCAGGAAAGGCTTCCCGATTGCCCTGGTTCTGCGGACCCCCCCTGCCCCTAGGGCGACGTCTACCATTGTTATTCCCACCTCTGCTTTGGTAGGAAAATGACTGTGCGTCCGGCGAAGTCCCTTGAGATTGTTTACGGAACCACATCTTCCCACCCTTCTGGCCTTTGGGGTAAGGCCTAGAAGGAGAAAACGGACTCCGGCGGCAGAAAGGGTCTTGCCATCAGTCTCGCACCTAGTCAGGTTTCTTTCACCTGAGGACCAAAGAGGATGATCCATCAAAGGGAGTTCGTGAAAGTCTTGAAAGGTCCATAAAATTGCATAGCCGCATCCAGGCGTGCCTACGTAAGGCTACCCTGTTCCTCTTGGCTCTGCTCGCTCCATCGGCCGCATAAGAGAGGAGCATGGAGGAGTTGGAAATAGAATTAGGATAGCCAGCTGCGTGTTCATTTCTCTTGAAACCCGCAGCTGTAGGGTCCTTCAGCATTTCACTCGCTTCTTTGATCAAGTCCCTTTGAAGACGAGTGAAATGGCACAGGTAATTCAGCGACGCATAGTAAATGTCGCTGAGGAGAACATCCGCTTCCCGTACCTATCCATGGACCTAGATTCCTTGTTAGGTGGATGGACAGGCACTGAAGGATCAGCCAGTTCCTTCTTTGTGGCGGCAGCTACCACCATAGCATCCACAGAGACTCCTTTTGATAAAAATTCCTTATCTGATGGAGCTGTGATGAATTTGGAGGGTCTCCTGGGAGTGGGGTCCACTGAATCAGGAGCCGTCCATGCCTTTTTAGCAACCACCTGCATGAGGGGGTCAAGGGGGACACCCAGGAGGTGGAAGGACGAGAGCCAAAGCGCCTCAAGATACACAGATTCGTCCTCCGAAGGGTTGAGGGCTGGCCAATTTCCCTCTGTTTAAGGATCTCCAGAATGTCTGCAAATGAGACATCTTCAGAAGGGGAGGGGAACCCTCAGAATCATCCAGATCTGTGTCGGTGATAGACTCAGGTGAGTCAATGTGCTTCCTCTTGCACTTCCTCTTCGAGGGGCTCTTCTGCCAAACCAGGAGAGGCCTCGGAAGAGGATGAAATCCCAAGGGAGCTCCTGAGGAGTTGGCTCTCTGCGATCCGGGATGAGGGAGTGAGTCGACTTCGCCTGAGGCAGCATAGAGGTAGGGGCTGAGTGAGCCGACTGTGGAGTAGAGCCAGGCTCTAACACACTCCGCATGACCTCGAAAGCACCCCTGTCAGGCAGAGCCAGAGGTCCCCACTCCGAGGAGCTAAGGACCCCTCGTCACCGACAGTGATGGCTCGAGGCCGATGTCGGAGCCGAACTCACCAGCCAAGCACCGAGAGGAGAGGGGTCAGACAAGGGTCGATGCCACTCACCCCTCGGAGCCGAGGGAAGTCCGGCGCCGAGATTCCTCCATGGAAGAAGGCGGGCCGAAGACAACTGTCTCGGCTCGAGTGACCACAGTCTCGGTTCCGACACGACCCGGCTCCGAACTCAAGAGAGTCGAAGGAGGAAAGAGTTGATGGACGGGGCAGGCACCGACTGATGAGTCGGGCTCTGAAGCATCTGGGCTAGTGCCTCGGACTTGAGTAGTCGACTCACCACCCTCTGAAGGTCATGATCGGACAGCCTCGATGACCTAGAGGAATGAGACCTTTGGCTCCGTTGAGACAGCAGGGGAGATCCTGGAGCGAATGAGCGGAGCCAAGAGAAGGTGACCTAGACCTCTTTCTGGTTGTCGGCTCCGAAGATCTTGTCGGAGCCGACACGTACCTCGATAACCTCGGCTCGGCGGAGGCGAAGCCACAGAAACTGTGGACTGAGTCTTATCGGCTCCAGCCGGAGCCGATAAAGGCAAGGTTGAACAACCTGAGGTCTCGGCTCAGAAGCGGAGCCGAAGACCTCGATGCCTTGAGGGCTTCCCTGTTGAGACAAACAGGGAATCCTCAGGCTTCAACAAGCCTCTCAGAATAAGCTTGTTTTTCTTTCCTGCAGGACCCTGGGGCTGAAGCCATGGCAAACAGCACAGGAGTCCTGCAGGTGCAAACCCCAGACAATAGACACAAGAAGTGTGAGCGTCTGTCAGAGACATTTTCTGACAGCGCATCACACTTCTTGAATCGAGACCTTTGCTTCTTTTGACATAGCCTAACTGGTGAACACAAACACACACTCAAACACACCAGTTATACCCTGTCAGAATAACAACTTTAGTAAAAATACTAAAAAATAAAGTACAATAAACAGTAGTAAACTACACAAACACTCCTAGGGAAGGCCTAAGGCCCAAGGGAAGAACTAAAAGTTCTTTTAAACAAAAACGGAAAAATTAGGTCGGGGATAAAGTTCAATGAACTACACTAATTTGAGAATAATTAAACTAAAAAAAGGGGTAAAAAGAGTAACTTTTAATAGAAAAAGCTTAAACTCACCAGGAACCGGTAGAACAACCAACCTCGAAGCTGTAGCGGCAAGCGAGATCTGAGGTAACTCTCGCCTAGCATTGTGGGATATAAGGGGAGCCTCGAGCCGGTGGAACCAACTCTCGAGCTTTAGAGTGGCCGAGTCGGAGCCGAGGTCGGCTCCGAACCTATCCAGCAAGAATGAAGGCGAGATAGACAACTTAACATTCATAATTTTCATAACCTTAGTCCTAAACTGACATCTGTATATATGTACAGCATGCAGACATAGTTATTTTATCATGTTGTAAAATGAGATATCGCTTGGCACAGTTACATTGCTCCCTGGCAAAGTTATTTGGTGTAGCCAACATACTGCTGAATGGGTACATGTAAAGAAAAAAGCAAGGTAAGGACCGCCACTCCACTAATGAACCCAGGACAGCCATGGGACTTCAGTGACAGACAAGGTCATCTCATTTGTCCGAAAGCTGTGCTGGCTACCCACTCAGACAGCTGATACCACTACAGTCTCATGACCTCCTTCAGTGTCAGCAGTCTGCTGTACCTATGCCTTTTCTCTTTACATGTGTCCATTCAGCAATGGACCTAAGGGATCAAGTTCTGTATTAGTAAGCCCTTCCTGTCATCTAAACTCTACACATGCCTGATAAAAGCAGACTAAAAAATAAGTATTTCAGGATGGTCACTGACATATTAGATTGTACATGGTTACACTCTCAAACAGTTGTTCTTTCTCAGCATCCTCACCAGAGCTCCTTACCACAGTTATTTGCCAAACTGAGATAAATATATTTTACACAACACTTTTCATTATAGAGTTTTACTTACTATACTGGTACTACTTGGTCATGGGTGTTTTCCATTCTTCCCACAAGCTGCATGTTACCAATCCTGCATAGCTCTCCTCACGCCATTGTGGAGGTCGGTCAAGAACAACGCAATGCCCTCCTCAGTTAGGTGAATGCCATCCCTTCTGTACAGGTGAATATCTTCCACAGTGATGCTGTCATGGCAGATCGTAGATCCACCAACCCTGTGCATCAAGCTATGCATGAACCCATTCTATAAATGTCTGGCCTTTTGAGCTGCCCGTTGACAGTTTGTTGTTTTCCATACCTGTCGAAGAATTGTATCAGACCACACAAAATGACAACGTGGCCACCAAGACTTCAGGTGTTCAAAAATTGCTGTGATTTGAAACCATAGCCTTCCGAGTGGTTGACAGATGACATCATTCCCTCCAAGGTGCAGCACAAGAATGTCGGGCTCAGGGTAGACGAAACACTTCTCTTCAAAGAACTGCAGTACTCCGCTCCAAGGAAATACCTCTACTTGCAATCCAGTATATCTTCACACTGGATGTGGGAACACTCAAGTTGTACCGGGTTTCAGTTTCGGAGGCATGGCTAGCAGCCCAGTGAATGTAGAATGGTCACATACCCCACTCTAACTTGTCGTTCTTCTGGTCGTGAAGCCATGTCAGTGTCAGAAGGTGGGCAAACCTGCACAGGAAAGAAAATGCAGATTACTACTGATGTTTGACAGATGTATTGGAAGACTACATATATATGTATATTATATGCATTACCTGGTTAGCCCATCCAAATCTTCCATCCTATCCATCTTTGCATTAGGTACATAAGTGGTGAGGATGCTGCAGAGGTACATACCTACTACCCGTGAAAACACCAAATTACACACAATGACTGACAGGGGGGCACAGAAAGGGCACATGTAAATGAAAAAAAAAGCCAGGGTAAGGACCTCCACTCCACTAATATGCCGAGGACAAGCATGGGGCTTCAGATCGTGGGTGTCTGAAGTGTCCCATACCTGTGCTGGATACCACTCAAGACTGCTGGTAGCAGCAATGACTCCTGATTGCATGCAGTGCCAGCACTCTGCCTTACCTCTGCCTTTTCCAGTTACATGTGCCCATTCAGCAATGGACCTAAAGGATGAGGGATGGAAGTTACTTACTAATTGCTGCCCTGACCTTCATACGTTTACTACCCTGACCTACATAAATGTACTACACCTGAAGGGTGGGAGACTGATTGGAGAGCTACAGCAAGACAACATGTGAAAAGACCAAGACTGACCCAGGCTTTGTCTTTTTGCATGTGTCCTTTCCCGGAGGGAAAAATTGCATCACAGTGGCCCCTGACGCCATGCTTACCTAGGACAGCAGCACTATGGGACCAAGCTGAAGAGTCCCCAAGTTCCCAACTCCGATGGAACATTACGGCTAGTATATAACTTATTTTTCTTATGCTGCCAATTGTCATTCTAGCCTCAACCTTGTTCCCAGCTACCTTACACCCTGGGTAGCTCACCAAATAGATATGCAAGTACTCTAACAGCTGAAATATGTATCACAGCTATCACCCACAGAGATAGGTGTAAATATATTTAATAACAAATAGTAAAAGAACAAGACTCTATAATCAGTAACTCAACAAAATGATTTTACATGTCAAAAGCACAGGAAACCACAACAGTGTAGGACAGTCTCAAATAAATACAGACAACATACGAGTTTGGATACTGTCATTGCCTTATAAGTAAAAAAATAAATACTGTACAATATATTTTTCCACATACACACAGATGAACAAATTATTAATGTATACTCCTAAGAGACTTATTGTGTACTATATCAGATTACCTTAATTTATAAGAAAAGCATTACATAGTTTATACTCTCAACACAATACAGACAGCAGACAAGGTATAATACAGACATCAGAGAAAGTAAAGAAACAGAAATTGTACAAATGACAGAAAGAAACTGGGTGGGGGGGTTTGCAATGACCCTAAGTGCAGAAAAACCCAAATTTGCTTTGTGCATTCATCAATGTGATAACTACTTCTACTTATGTGAATAACAGTGACAGCTGCTGAGAGTTTTTCCTGAAAAGTGATAATGATTCAGGGCTATATTCTAACTGCACTGTGATAATGACATGCAAACTTATGCATGCTCAGACACAGGTGATAATTGCTGCACATAACCTGTTGAGTAGGCAGTCATTACATTACCTTGTGCGGTTATGTAACAGGCTCATTATTATTATTATCAGTAAGGAGAAGACCCCAATAATTCAGTAAAATAGTATAACACTTAAACATTGAGCGCTTCCTCCCACCTAAATTCCACAAGTGACTGACAAGGCCAAGAAAAAAAAACACAACATGGCAGCACCATGCATGTAATACTCAGCTAATAAGTTGGGAGACATCTGCAACAAATTAATTATAGGAAACTTGGCTAGAATTAGTGGCACAACTAATTAGTGGCACATTTGCTATGTGAAATACCAGCAATAAATAACACAATATTTCTGCAGGTCAAAATCATACAGAAATGGCTAGCTTCTTAGAACCAAGTACTGGCAGGAAATACAGGAACTAATAGTCAAATCATGTTTCCTTTATATACTGTACCTTAGAGCAGGTAATATACAGATAGGGAGTAAAGGTGGAGGTGTCTGAATTTACATTAAAAAACATATCTCATGCCTGGTCAAACAGGACAATGAACTTGAGCTTCTCAGTCTTCAAATGACCATTAGCCAAATACCATGCCACTTCCTTGCAAGCTATAGGTCCCCCTCTATGAATCAGGAACCCTGTGTAAACACTATAGCTATATAAAAAAGTAGTGTTAGACTAGGGAAAAAAAATGTCAACGGAAAAGTTTTGCCAAAGTGTCACAAGAGCACAGAAACATATACATCAGAAACTTACCAAGATACTTTAACAAAATATATACAAGATATTATTACTTATTGACACATGAAGCAAGGAAAACTACAGCTACTAAGTCAACTCATACTCAGAGATACAAGCTGCCATCACTGCAATGAGAAAAAAAAAGTAAAGTGAAGCATTAATTAGCTTAACTATAACCACTCGATAGCAAAGAACAAAAACATTTAGTTTCTTTGAGAAAATGCTATCCAGGAAGTATAGCAATCCCCACTCATTTGACATGATACCATTTTTCTGTAAATTAACAACATTTCAGGCAGTATTGCTGTAAAATATCCACCAGGATAATGTTAACAAAAGGAGACAGGCTCCTGAAACATATAGGGAAGCAACACACTTACTATTTATTTTCTGTTAGTGGAACAGCTACATAAACTGGTGTAAGTTGCAAACTCATGAGCAGTATCAGTCTGGGACAGTGGTACGCTGACTACTGAACATAAGCATATATAAGAGAGATTTGCACAGCCAAAAAATATTAGGAATCACTACAAACAATAAAGTACACTTTTCATAATTAAAGAAAAATCAATACACCAATGACTGAAGCCTTTATGAAACGGAAGCATTAGATTAAACGTTTTTCTGTAATGTCACACATGCCTATTATCGGTTTCTTCCAACTTGTCCATGAACACGTTCACTCCTCTTACCAATCATACTACAGAAAAGTAAGCATGAGGAAAAAGAAAAACATTACTTCCTCTACTGCCCTGTAGCCCATTCTACCTTCATTGTCATAAACTAAATCCAGTTATGCTCAACATCCCAGTGCCAAATTTCTTAAAAAAAATTCTCCTTAGTACTTTCCACATATAAAAGGCACATCCATTAGCAAGGACTATGTCCTGTTCACCAGTCCATTTGCATGTAATTTTTTTGCCGCACATCCTCCTCCACTTAAGTGAATGCTCTAATTGTTGTGACCCTGAAATACACATTTTTACATAAGGGGGTTGTGAGAAGTGAACCCACTTCCGCAAAACTTGGGGAAGTATCATTCAGTCGAGGGGCCAACTCAGCAAAACAGACTTGTGAGAAACTGGTTCCTGATAAAAAGGACTAAGCCATTCGATCACTGCCATGAACATAATACTTTTCAAAACTTTATGAAATCAAATGCCGATCAATACTGCATATGAGCACATTTTTTTCATTCTTTCATTCAGTGTTTACGAATGAAAGAATGAATGATTTGCCCTGTTGAGCTACTTTAACCTGCAATGCAATTGTGTGCTATCTTTGGCAATGTCATTCAAAAAAAAAAAAAAAAGTTGCAGCTGTGTATTTTTTCTGGGAAACAAAGAAGCGTTAAAACAGTTCAATAATGCTAGAGTCTCATGTTCTACCTGTTTGCTGACTGCTGTGTCTGGCTCTGTGAGGCTAGAGAAGCTCTATGCCTCAAATACCGATCAATACATAGAGCACATTTCATTCATTCTTTCATTCAGTGTTTATGAATGAAAGAATGAATGCTTTCTGCTAAAGTTAAGACAGTATTTCTGCCCTGCTGAGCTACCTTAACCTGCAAGGTTACATGCTATCTTCGGCAATATAATTCAAAAAAAAAAAAAAAAACGCTGCAGCTGTGTATTTTTCTCTGCAAACGAAGAAGCATAATAGTTCAATAATGCTAGATAGAATCTCATGCTCTACCTGTTTGCTGACTGCTGTGGCTGGCTCAGTGAGGCTAGAGAAGCTCTGTGTTTCAAATGGTGATCAATACCGCAAATGAGCAAATTTCGTTCATTCTTTCATTCACTGTTTGTAAATGAATGATTTCTACGATTTCATGTTTGTGTGAAATTACGGAGTTGTATGAGAGGCGCTGGAAAACACTAAGGTTCACAGACGGCCATTGCTAGCTTCGGCAATGTCATTCAATTAAAAAAAAAAAAAAGTTGCATCTGAGTATTTCTGGTTTTCTGGCAAACGAACATGGTTGGCTCAATGAGGCTAGAGAAGCTCCATGCTTCAAATGCCGATCAATACCACAAACAACCACATTTCCTTAATTCTTTCATTCAGTGTTTACGAATGATTTCTACTAAATGTAAGACTATTTTGCTGCCCTGCAAGGTTAAGTGCTATCTTCGGCAATGTCATTCAGACAAAAAAAAAAAAAAAAAAAGAGTTGCATCTGTGTATTTCTGTGCTTCATTTTCTGGCAAACCAACAAGTCTAGGCTATTTTAAAACCAGGAATCAGCTAGCTATAAGTTAACTGTACATTGCAAGTGAAAAAGCACTCCCTTTTAACAGTAATATTTTTACCGTAGTTGTAGCTGAACCGGGAACCGGGAACCAGGAACTTCTTGGCCAAAGGTGCAACGGGAAACTCATTGTAGAAAATAATGTTGGGGGTGGAGGTGTTACGCAAGTGGTGACTTGGATTGCAAGAATCCGATTGGCTGCCACCACTTGCTTTAGCAACTACTTTGTAAGTGGATTTTCTACTAAAAGTTCAATGTGACCTTAATGTAAAAACATGCTGAATCGTAACTGCATAAGATAAATTACAAGTTCAGTTACGATTTCAGCGTGTTTTACATTAAGCTAAACTACAAATCTACAGTACATTTTCTCACGATTGTGGAAGGCACTCGGGGGTAAAAGCTTGCAATTAGTATCTTCTCATGGCACGCTCGGTGTTAAGCACACAGGCGCCATGAGAAGGTACTCGGGGTTAATGAGTTAAGGTTTGGGCGGCAGGGGGTAGTGTGTAGTCCCCTGTTTTGGTGGCAGACCTCTGCCCACAAAAAGAACTCTAGGCATAGGCAAGGTATGATAGGAATCATTGCTTCTAGATCCTGTGAATGTTGAAACCATAGGCCTTTGAGATACCATTGCAGTTTCCTCATATGCAGCCTGGAATATGGAATTAGAAGAATGCAGGAGGCCATGAACCCCAAGGCTTGCAGCATTTGCCTTGCAGATAACTGGGCTTTTGTGGCCATTTGAAGTAGGTTGTCAAATTAGAAGTTATGTACCTACCATAACGTTCCATGTTAGTCTTCTCTCGCCTTCTTTCTTGCTGGATGGGTTTGGAGCCGATCCTCGGCTCCGACTCGGCACTTGCTTTAGCTTAGGAACTCCTTTTACCAGCTCGAGGCAACCCTATATCCCATGATGCAAGGCGGAACTACCTCAGATCTCGTTTGGTAGCTAACCTACCCTGCTAAAGACTATCCTAACATAATTAGGAACACAAGTTCCTAATAGAAGTCCTCATATGAAGGCTCCGGAGGAAACAACCTAATAGGAACTCTTCAAGATCTGTCCAGGCCAGGGGGAAGGAGGGAGGGACGCAAGAAAGAAGGCGAGAGAAGACAACTAACATGGAACGTTATGGTAGGTACATAACTTCTAAATGTTAAGTTGTCAATCTCGCCTTCATTCTTGCTGGATGGGACCGCGTCCCCAGCACCTGTATCCCGGGTGGCTCAATGGAACAGACTCTTGAGAACTGTGGAACCAAAACTGGCCCCATCTCTGGAGGCCAAGTCCAACTTGTAATGAGAGACAAAGGTATGGGGAGTAGCCCAAGTAGCTGCTGCACAAATGGTATCAATGGGTAGTCTATCCTGAAAAGCTGCAGAAGTGGATAGACTCCTGGTTGAGTGTGCTTTTGGCTTAGAAGATAGCGGTTTGCCTCTGAGAGAGTACACATAGGAAATAGTGGAAGTCAACCATCTGGATAAGGTCACTTTAGATACTGGAAGACCTATCCTGTTTTCTGCATAGGAGACAAATAATTGGTCCGATTTTCTGAATTGTTTAGTTCTATGCAAATAGTACCTGAGCTGACGATGGACATCCAAAAAATGCAGTTTCTGTTCAGCTCTGTCGGAATAGTTTGGGAAAAAGACTGGTAGGTCTATGGATTGGTTAATGTTGGTTTGAGATACGACTTTGGGGAGAAAGGAAGGGTTAGTTCTTAATGATTCCCTGTCCTTATGAAAAAACAAATAAGGTGAACGAATGCAGAGAGCTTGAATCTCGGAAACCCTTCTTGCAGAAGTGACAGCCAGTAAAAATATAGTTTTCCAGGTCAATAACTTCAAAGAACATGAAGCAGATGGTTCGAAGGGAGGTAGTATCAAGGATGCTAACATTAAGTTTAGATCCCATTGCGGAGGAGGATGCTTTATAGGTGGTTTTAGGAGAAAAACTCCTCTCAGAAAGGCCTTGCATAACCTATGAGACATAATGTTATTGTCATGCAAGCCAACATGATACTTGGAAATAGCAGCCAGTTGTACTTTGACTGTAGATGACGAGGATCCTGAATGAAAAACCTCCGCCAGGAAATCTAAAACCGAATGTACAGGAGCAGTAAAGGGGTCAATATTTCTGGAATTTTCACAAATAGAAAAACATCGCCACTTGCTAGCATAAACAGTCCTAGTGGACGACTTCAAGGAAGACACTAAAATGTCTCTGAGTCCGAAATCATCGGTAGCCTGGCTAGGGTAGGAAGTGGAGCAACCAAGCAGTGAGGTTGAGAGAATGAATGGCCCGGTGCTGCTGACCCGACTGGTGGATCAAGAGATCTGGAACTGGGTCCAGATGCCAGGGCTGCACCAGAAGGTGACGATGCAAAGACGGAAACCAAATTTGTCGAGGCCAATAAGGGGCAATGAGGATCAACTTGGCTCTCAAAACGGTGGCTTTCTGAATGACTTGTGGAATCAAGGGAAAAGGAGGAAAAGCGTACAGAAGTCCCCGGGGCCAATCCTGGGTTAGAGAGTCTCTCAGGGGTTGGCCTGGAAGGGGAAAGAGTGAAGAAATCGGGGCACTTGTTGTTTTGAGGTGTAGCAAAAAGATCGCAACAAGGAGTGCCCCACTTCAGAAAAATCTGATCCACTACAGATTGATTGAGAGACCACTTGTGAGGCATCAGAATGGATCTGCTCAGCCTGTCCGCTAATAGGTTGGACCTGCCGGGGATGTGCGTTGCTATCAGAAACCGCTGAGAAGAGATCGCCCATTGCCAAAGTCTGAGAGCTTCTCGACATAACGGATAGGACATGGTCCCGCCCTGTTTGTTGATGTACCAGACTACGGACATGTTGTCCGTTTGTACTGCAATAGTCCCCGTGGGAAGAAAGTCGTTGAGGGCTTGCAACGTTAAAAGCACTGCTCTCATCTCCAGGACATTTATGTGCAGATGGTATTCTATGGGTTGCCACGTCCGTGGACCATCCTGCCCTGATAATGCCCCCACCCGATCAGAGAGGCATCCGTAGTGACTGTGGCAACTGGAGGAGGGGAATAAAGGGTCGGCCCTGATGAAGAAGAGGGAAGATATCCACCAGTTCAGATGAGCTCGCACGACTGTGTTACCAAGATTTCGTGCCTCATCGGGAGACTGTGGTACGACCACTGCGTGAATAGCATCCACTGCAGAAGACGCATGTGGAAGCGGGCCAGTGGTAGAAGAACAATGGCCGCAGCCATAAGACCTAGAACCTTCAGTATAAATCTGGCTTTGATCTTGTTGCTTTGCAATAGAAGCCAAACGAATTTTTGGATGTCCAGAATTCTTTGATCTGTTAGTCTGGCTAACATTTTGACGGTGTTTAATTCTGCGCCTATAAAGGTGATAGATAGGCAAGGCAGCAGAGAAGATTTTTCGAAATTTACTTAAATTCCCAAACTCCTGCAAAGCTGTAGAGTGTAGTCTCTGGACTGAAGAAGCTGACACTTGGTGGTGGCGGAGAGGAGCCAGTCGTCCAAATAGGGAAACACCTGGAATCCTTGACGTCTCAGATGAGCTGTGACCACTGCCATGCATTTGGTAAACACTCTGGGGGCTGAAGTGAGGCCAAAGGGCAGTGCTCTGAATTGGTAATGACTGGTCCCTAGCCGAAAGCGGAGAAACCTTCTGGAGCGTCTGTGAATCTTTATGTGATAGTACGCATCCTGAAGGTCTATAGAGCACATCCAGTTGTCCTTGCCCAGAAAGGGCAGAATGGACTGAAGCGTGACCATCCGAATCTTGCCTTCTTGACAAATCTGTTTAGATTGCTCAGGTCTAATATTGGTCTCCAATCTCCCGTCCTTTTGGGGACCAAAAGAATCTCGAGTAGACGCCGGATCCTAGCAGGTGTGCCGGCACAGGCTGGACGGCTCTTTTCTAGGAGCTTTGAAACCTCCTGTTCTGCCAAATCCCTTTGACCGGGTGAGATGTCTGGAAGGAATTGTAGAGGTCGGAAACCTTCGAAGGGATTTTGTAACCCTCGGATATGATCGACTGTACCCACATCTCTTGAGATAGGGATTGCCAGGCTACTGGGTACAGCGAAATCCTTCCCCCGACTGCCTCCAAGGGTGGACAGTCGGGCAACACCTCAGGGGTGCTGAAAGGGCTTCTCAGGAAGAGACTCCCTGTTGCCCTGGTTCTGAGGACCCCCCCCGTCTCTAGGGCGGCGTCTATTATTGTTACCCCCTCTGCCTCTGGGGGTAAACTGACCACGTGTGTCCGGTGTAGCTCCTTGGGCTTTACGGAACCACATCTTCCCCCCCTTCTGACCCTTGGGGTATGGTCTAGAAGGAGTGGAAAACTGGACTCCAACGGCAGAAAGTTTTACCGTCCTGCTCACACCTGGTCAAGGTATCCTTCACCTGGGGTCCGAACAAAGCTGAACCATCAAAGGGGGTATTAGTGAAGGACACCTTAAAGGGGTCCGCAAAATTACAAAGCCGCATCCAGGCTTGGCGTCTAAGAGCAACTCCTGTGCCTGCGGCCCTGCTCGCTCCATCGGCCGCATAGGATATGAGCCGCATGGAGGAGTTAGATATGGAATTCAGGATTGCTAGCTGCGAGGCAATCTTTTCCTGAGCCCCAGCAGCAGAAGGATCCTGGACTACTTCACCCAGTTCCTTGAGAACATCTCGTTGAAGCCTGGTGAAGTGACAAAGATAATTCAGCGAACGCATAGCAAAGGTCGCTGAAGAAAACATCCGCTTTCCATACCTGTCCATGGTCCTAGAATCCTTGTTAGGAGGATGGACAGGTACTTAAGGATCCGCCAGTTCCTTCTTAGTGGCCGCCGCCACCACCATAGCATCCACAGAGACACCCTTGGAAAGGAACTGTTTGTCCGAAGGGGCCGTGACGAATTTGGATGGTCTCCTGGGGACAGGTTCCACAGAATCTGGAGACGCCCACGCCTTCCAAGCCACTACCTGCATCAGTGGGTCGAAAGGAGGAGACACCCAGGAGGTGGAGGGTCGGGATCCAAAAGCCTCCAGGTATACCGACTCATCCTCGGAGTCAATGGAGGGCCAATTCCCCCTCTGTTTGAGGAGCTCAAGGATGTCTGAAAAGGAGACATCCTCAGAGGGGGACCGTGGGGAACCCTCCGACTCATCTAAGTCGGTATCAGATGTAGTAGACTCAGGGGAGTCTGTGTGTTTCCTCTTACACGCCCTCTTCCGAGGGGGTTCCCCTGCAGGATCAGGAGAAACCTCGGAAGAGGAGGAAATTCCCAATGGGGAAACCTGGGGCGATGGATCCCTGGGCCTGAGAGCAAGAGGCTGGCAAGAGGCATCTGCAGGCACTGATGAGGGAGGAGCTAGAGGGATGGACCGTTGACCAGGCTCAGAGGCCAGGACACTCCTCATCACCTCAAAGGCTCCCCTCCCCAGGAGGCCGGAATATCCCCGCTCCGAGTAAACAGGAATGCCCGGCTCCACTGAGAGGGAAGGCTCCGAGGCCGATGTCGGCGCCGAGCTTACCAAAGCCGAAGCCCCGAGAGGGAGAGCGGGGTCGGACAAGGGTCCGATGCCACTAGCCCCCTCGGAGACGACAAGGGAAACCCGACGACCGGATCCCTCCAAGGAAGGTCTCAAGGAGGAGATCGGAGCAGAGGATGACTGAGCCGAAGGATGCATCGGCTCCTGCACCGAAACAGTCGCTGTCCCGAGAAGCTCCGGCTCCGAACTGCGATGTGGAGTCGGAGGAGGAAGTTCAAGGGGTGAGGCTATAGCCGAAGTCTGATGAGACGGGCTATGGAGCATTTGGGCCAGTGCCTGAGACTTCAACAGCCTACTTACCACCCTCTCCAAGTCGTGGTCAGACAGCCTGGAAGATCTCGAAGATCGGCTCCGATGGCTCCGCTCCGACAAAAGAGGAGACCCCGGAGCCGAGTGGATACTCAGTAACGAAGGGGACCGGGATCTCTTCGACGGAGCCATCGGAGCCGAAGTCCCCTGAACTCCAGATGGAGCCGAAGGTTTCTCGGCTCCGATGCTGGATAAAGTGTCGGCTCCAGCCGGAGCCGACAAGGCTACAGTAGATAAGGTATCGGAGCCAGCCGGCACCGAACCCACTACTTTAGAGGCAGATATATCGGTTCCAGCCGGAGCCGATCTCGGCTCCGACAGAGCCGGAGCCACCGGAGGAGGCTTGGATACTGAAGCCTGAGCCTTCGGTGGCTTAGAAGGTTTCCCAGACCCTGCCTTCGAGGGAGAACCTTCTGGCTTAAGTAAGCCACGGAGGATAAGTTTGTTCCTCCTTTCCTGCAGGACTCTCTGGCTAAAAGAATGACACAAAGCACAGGAGTCCTGCAGGTGCAAAGGCCCCAGGCAATAAACACAAGTGTGACCGTCTGTCAGAGACATTTTCTGACAGCACGAGTCACACTTCTTGAAGCCTGAGACCTTGCCTTCCCTAGACATATCCTAGGTGGAAGAACACAGACAAAACCCCAACAAATACACAAATTAATCCCCTACACACAACACACAGGGAGGGATTAACAACTGGGGTTTAAGGCCTAACTAAAACTTTTACACTAAGGTTTAAAAGGGGTTATAAAAGTTTGAAAAAACAAGGGAATAGGGTGGGCTGTATACACTACAGACTACACTATGACTAAAAAAGGGGAAAATA
Source organism: Protopterus annectens (assembly GCF_019279795.1). NCBI lineage: Eukaryota > Metazoa > Chordata > Ceratodontiformes > Protopteridae > Protopterus > Protopterus annectens. The sequence goes on from NC_056745.1 coordinate 512,843,346, forward strand.
AAATCCTAACTGAGCTTTTCTTTCTTTGACAAGAAATTCACTTACCTCTGCTGGTAAAGGAGACCTCTTTCGCTAAGCGGCAAACGAGATCTGAGGTAGTTCCGCCTTGCATCATGGGATATAGGGTTGCCTCGAGCTGGTAAAAGGAGTTCCTAAGCTAAAGCAAGTGCCGAGTCGGAGCCGAGGATTGGCTCCGAACCCATCCAGCAAGAATGAAGGCGAGATTGACAACTTAACATTTAATCAGTTTCTCTGGTGTGAGGAAAGCCATCTGGGAAATTATTTTCAAGTTTACTACCAGGAATATAAATTGACAGGGTACCAGGTGTGATTTTTTTTTTCGTTTATGGTGTACCCCAGACAAGTCAGTACCCTTTGAACAAAGGCCAGATGATTCAAAAGTATGTCCTGGCTTTCTGCCTGAATTAGACAATCTTCCAGGTATGGGTATATCTGAATATTTCTATGCCTGCAAAATGCAATGACTGGAGCTAGGCACTTTGTGAATACCATGGGCACAGTAGATAAGCCAAAGGGCAGTGCAGAGAACTGATAGTGCATGTATAGCCTGCTTTGAAGTGTAGGTATCTTCGGCAAGACTCCCTGACAGGGATGTGTAGGTATACTTCTTTTAAGTCTAGTGTTGCCAACCATGCATCTTTGCCTAGTATAAGAAGCAGCTAGTGAAGAGTCAGCATCTTGAATTTTGGAATCACCAGAAAGGTATTTAGAGTAGAAAAGTCCAGGATAGGACGCCGTGTATTGCCTTTTCTGGGTACCAGAAAAAGTCTCGAATAGAAACCTTATCCCTTTTCCTCTTCTGGTACCAACTGAATAGCCCCCATGCTTAAGAGAGAGAGTACTTGACTTTGGGCCTCTGCCCACTGATCTGGGTGTAAATCTGGCCACCCGCTTGGTGTTGGTAAGGTGTGGTAGTGAAATCTGTATCCTTGGAACACTATTTCAAACCCATTTGTCCTGCGTAATGAGCTCCCAGTTTTTGGCCTGCAGACCAATCTTTCCGCCTAAAGGAGCTTTCAGTTGAGAAGTGCTTGGAAGTTTTAAAAGCAAGTCATTGAGACTGTTTTCTGTAGGGGAGAAGTCTTACTACTGCTTAGTCTTGTGTGTCCCCTGGGACTGAAACCTATGGTTTCTGCTGTGTCTGGGTTTGGCTTGAGAAGACCTGGAAGGGGATGGAAGGGACCAATTCTTAGAGGGCCAGTGCCTACTAAATCTAGAAGGATGAACTTGTAAGAAATGTTTAACACTTTGCATAGATTTAGCTTCATCTCCCATCTTTTTAAGAACTTCCTCAGCCTTGTTGCCAAACAGGCAGTCCTGATTCAAGTATCCAACAATTTAGCTTTAACATGATCAGGCAAAGACTGCTTCTTAAGCCAAGCATGCCTTCTGAGCCACAGACGCAGTAACAGCAGCCCTGCAAGAGGCCTGTAATGAATCAAACCCACATTGCAAAGTGCGTTTTCCAACCTGTTCAGCAGAATGCATTAAATCCTGTAATTCTTTATTTTCCGCACAGTCAGGAATCAACCTCATTTTCTGTTGAAGCAATCCAATAACATGTTGCTGATACTTTAACATATGAAACTGGCAGTTTAAAGCCCTAACTGCCAAGGTTGCAGAAGTGTAAACCTTCTTACCCCATTTATCTAGTGCCCTGGAGTCTCTATCAGAAGGGGTGGGATTTTTAGCAGTATAAGCCTCAACGTCCCTGTGAAAGTCTCTGGATCCGCAACAGGATTTTAGAAAAGGAGCTTGTGTGAATCAGGAACCCAATCTGTCAGGTTTTCTGGGAGCAGGAGGCAAAGAATCGGGGGCTAAATTAGATTCCGTAAAAGCATCAACAATGTCTAGTACAGGAGGAATAACTAAAGGCCTATGCTGAGGCATAAATGCTCCCTTACAGTATGTAAGGTTTCACCAAAAGAAAAATCCTCTGGAGGGGAAGCAGAGAGAATACAGTCTTCTGCATCAGAATACTCATAAGTAGATAAGGGCAAATCCAGATCAGAAAAATCAGAATCCTGATCAGAAGATTCATAAACTACTTCAGTCCTAGGTCTCTTAGAAGGGGGAGGTTGGCTTCCCCTGATTAGAGTTACAAGATCTTCAGCTATTCTTGTTTTTTAGGCATACAGGCCTGAGCATGTGACCTAGGCGACAGTTTATTAGGCATGGTTCGAGATTTAGGCCTAAATGAAGGAGGCGTTGATTTAATATGCAAGTC
>NC_056745.1:512850593-512883093 GCF_019279795.1 Protopterus annectens
TAGGTCGTCTGCCAGTGTGTTTAGCTTTCCTGGCAGGAATCGAGCCTGTAGGTGCACTAGGTAGCTCAAGGCTGTGTTCCACAGAGCCATGGCTAGTCTGCAAAAGGGTACGAGTGGGTTCCCCCCGGCTTGTTTATGGACCACATAACAGTGGTGTTATGCTGCAGAGTGGGAGCTCTCCTGGGAGGTCTTACATTTTTGGCCCCTTTAAGGAATTGTTTTAGCAAGGGGTGAGAGAAGAGGGGTGGCTCAGTATTATAATGTGTTGAAATGGCAGAGGCATGAATCTTAACTAACGAGAAGGATAGGCCCTTGTGGAGCATTTCTGTTAAGTACACTAGAATATGAGGTAAGCTGGGCACCGTTACGCCCATCCCCTGAGCCTGGCTCCAGGAACAGTATCTTTTCCACTTTTCAGCATAGGATTGTCTGGTATTAGGCCTCCTTGCCTCCAGAATGACATCCAGCACCTGCTTACTGAGGGATGCTAGAAGGCAGCTCATGGAATTAGCCAGGCTGCAAGGTTCAGGGTTTGAAGCGGAGGGTGCAGAATCTGGCCTGCCTGCTGGGACAGCAGGAAAGGGGTCTGAGGCAGGTGCCATGGTTGTAGCAGTGTCATACTGCGCAAGAGGGGGTACCAGTGCTGCTGTGGCCAGTCTGGAGCAATCAGTATTGTCCTTGGCTTGTCCTGTTTGATCTTTAGAAGAACTTTCAAGAGGAGAGGCAGAGGCATAAACAGAGAGGCTCTCACAAAGGACAGGGCATCCACTTTCCAAGCTTGACTGTGGGGAGTTTTGCTACAGAATTTGTTCAATTGGTAGGTCTGAGTGGAACAAAGTGAAGCAAAAGCACCAAGATTTTAACTAGAATCCACCATATAGGTCCTTCAAAAAACAGAAAATACAAGGTTTTAAAAAAAATGTTTCAATGCACAAACCACAAACTGCATAGACGCAAACGCACTTCTAGGACCAGTGTTGTTGTCTCTCCTCAAAGACTTCATCAGATGACCTAGAATACTATTTTACTCTTTATATAGTCCCTCACATATATGAATGAGCCAATCACATTATATAATGAAAAATGTTAATCAATTCCTTTAGGAAAACAGTGTTATTTAAAAACCTTAAATTACATAGAGAAATAAAACACTTAAAAACATACAGTCAACAAATACTTAAATTCATTAAATACTTTCCTTATAATATAAAAATATAAGAATAAAAGCAATTTAACTTGCTCAGGTGATGTTAAAAACATTCACCATCTAGTGGCTTTGTTAGGAACTGTGTCTTAGATAAAAACTATAGCTTGACAGATCTCAATTTTAATAATGGAACAATAGACATGAAATAATTTAAGCCAGGGGGGGCTTGATGCTTCCAGGGTTACTTGCCACAAAAGTTCCCTGAACTCTAACCTCTCCTCCCATAATCCACCCCTGATTTCTTTTGGTATTTGTTGCAAGACCAAAAAGTTAAAATTAGCTTTTAAATAAGCGTTCGTGTTTGTATAAAGCATTGGTCGCTCTTATTCAATGTCATATTTATGTTCGTAAATCCTTAGAGTCTACGTTCGGTTTTACCAACATAGAAAGATCTGCACTCAACACACAAAGCAAGGTATACTATACCCGTGGCTTCACAATAAAGTATCCAGGGGAGGTAAATAGGTCTACCTCTGGAGTCCCCCATCTGTTCAATAGGTTGAATATTTTGGGTTCTAGTTTCCATTCGTGTGGGTCCATGAGATTTCTGCTCAAGTCGTCTGTCAGGGAATTTAGTTTGCCTGGCAGGAATTGAGCTTGTAGGTGTGCTTGGTAGCTCAAGGCTGTGTTCCACAGAGCCATGGCTAGTCTTCCCAGAGGGTAAGAGTGGGTCCCCCCCCGCTTGTTTATGTACCACATAACTGTGGTGTTGTCTGTCTTTACCAATAGTTGTCCTGGAAGAATAAGGTGTTTGAAAGCGCTCTCAGCATTCTGTACAGCCATTTCCTTTTGATTGATATGCAAGAGCATCTGTCGCAGGTTCCGTTTGCCCTGAATGCACTGCCCTCCCATATGAGCCCCCCATACATAGTCTGAAGAGTCTGTTAGGGTTTGGGCAGCAAGGGGTAGAGTGAAAAGAGTCCCTTGTGGTAGCACACCTCTGCCCACCAAACATTAGACAAGGAATGATAGGAATCGTTTCCAGGTCCTGAGAATGTTGACTCCATAGACTTTTTAGATACCATTGGAGTTTACTCATATGCAGTCTTGCATATGGAATTAGCAGAATGCAAGAGGCCATGAGCCCCAGAGCTTGCAGTATTTTCCTTGCAGATAGCTGGGTTTTTGTGGCCAATAATGTGAAGTAGGCTGTCAAATTAACTTGTTTCGCTGGAGTGAGGAATGCCATTCTGGGGAGTTCTGTTCAAGCTTGCCCCCAGGAACACAATCTGTTGGCAGGATACTAGGTGAGATTTCTTTTCATTGATGGTTTACCCCAGCGAGGTTAGAAATTTTCTTTACAAATGCCAGGTGTTGTAATAGCAAGTCCTGGCTTTCTGCCAGAATCAGACAATCGTCCAAGTATGGGTACATTTGAATATTTCTCTGCCTGCAAAATGCAATGGCTGGAGCAAACACTTAGTCACCACCCTGGGCACAGTAGATAAGCCAAAGGGAAGTGCAGAGAACTGAAAGTGCATGGAGCTCGCCCGGAAACATAGGTATTGTCTCTGCAGGATTCTCTTATTGGGATGTGCAGGTAAGCTTCCTTTAAGTCTAGGGTTGACAGCCAGGCATCCTTGGCTAGCATAGGAAGAAGCTGTTGAAGAGTTAGTATTTTGAATTTTGGAACCACCAGAAAGGTGTTGAGAATAGAGAGGACCAGGACAGGACGCCAGGCGTTTTCTTTTCCAAGTACTAGAAAAGTCTTAAATAAAAACCTTGTCCCCTTTGTTCTGCTGGGACAGGTTGAATAGCCCTGATACTGAGAAGAGAGACAACCTGGTGTTGGGCCTCCGCCCACTGATTTGGGGGGAGGTCTTGCCAACCATTTGCGGTTGGTAGTGTGTGGAAGTGGAATCTGTATTCTTGTGAAACTATGTTCAAAACCTATTTGTACTGGGTAATGAGTTCACAGTTTTTGCATGCATGCAGGGCGAGTTTTTCTCCTAAGGGAGCAAGTAGTTGAGCAGGGCTTGGAAGGGTTAAGGTTAAGTCAGTGCTATTTTTCCGTACGGGTGTGGCTTACCCTGCTTTGGAAGTGGGAGCCCCCCACTGCACTGATCTGGGCATAGCCTGAGACTGACGTCTTGGTGGTCGGCTGTTCCTGGGTTTGGACTGAGAAGGCCTGGAAGGGAATGGAAAGGACCAGTTCTTTGACGGCCAATGCCTACTTAATCTGGGAGGCTGTACTTGTAGGAAATCTTTAACAGTTTGCATAGATTTAGCTTTTTCCTCCATCCTTTTGAGGACTTCTTAGTTGCCAAAAAGGTGGTCTTGGTTTAAGGGTGCATCCAGTAATTTAGCTTTAACATGATCTGGCAAGTTTTGTTCCTTAAGCCAAGCATGCCTTTTTTAAGTACAAACCCAGAGACAGCAGCCCTGCAAGATGCTTCTAAAGTGTCAAAACCACATTGCAAAGTATGTTTACCAACTTGTTCTGCAGAATGCATTAAATCTTGCAAGTCTTAGTGTTCAGCACAGTCAGGAAATCATTTTCTGTTTAAGTAGTCCCATAATATGCTAATACTTTAACATATGAAACTGGCAATTTAAAGCCCTAATGGCCAAAGTAGCAGAAGTGTATACCCTCTTACCCCATCTGTCTAAGGCTCTAGAACAGACGTGTCCAATCTGCGGCCCACATGCGGCCCTCAGAGCTCTTCCATGCGGCCCTCGACCTCTAACTGCAACATCGACGTATGCATGCCTCAAAACACTTTTTTGTTTTGTGTTTTTCGCTCCCGTGACCTGTAAGTCTAACATCGGTGTGCGCATGTGCCAAAGCACCCTTCTAGTTTTGTTTTTGCACCAAAAAAGGGACACTGTTTATGCTATTTTGAGCCAAAGAATCAGTGTGTGCGTGTGTTCTCACTGAAGAGGAACTCGTGTATGGATTTGCCGCCATTGCCTTTGAAAGGGACAGCGCTTATCTGTGTTAATAGGCAAGTACGGAGTGAGTGCATGCATGAAAGCAGAACGTCTGTCTGTCTGTCTGTGTGTGTATATGACAGACACATGTACAAAGAGGCTAATGCCAGTCTACCTTACCGAACACATAAGTTAGCTCACAAATATATAGTACATTAAAAGTACACTTTCATTAAATTGCGGCTTTCCTGACAGGGAGAGTTTGGTATTGAATATGAAATCATACCTCTCAACTGTATGGATTTTCGAAGAATGTCTGGATTTTTGCCTCATCTTCCAATTTGTGTCTTTTGCTTAGGAAATAAAAGTAGTCATCCAAGGTAATGCAGTTCCAGGGAGTAAGAATGAGACAGCAGCCTAGGGTTAATGGGTCAGTAGTGGATTGACCATGTGTTACTGTAGCTTGTATTGTTTTTTCCGACAAAACAAAAAAGCACCCAGTACTGTTTTGTCATTGGTGGGTTCTAAGCAGTGGTAGATTGAACAACAGTAAGCATACCTTTGGTGGATCATCAATAATGGCAAATCGGGTGGGCACAATGTCATTTTTTAAATGTTGGGGGTTTTAGTGTGTGTGTGTGTGTGTGTGTGTGTGTGTGTGTGTGTGTGTGTGTGTGTGTGTTGGGAGTGCTGCAACAGTAGATGATTATTAAAGACAGAGACTTCCAGACTGTGGAGAATGTTTCTTTGTTTCAAAACCTTTAACTTGGCTACTAGGCATGCCAAAAGTAGATTTTAAGACATAGCATCTTGCCATTTACAGTGGATGGATATTTACATTTAATGGACAGTGCTAGCAGTATTAGTGTGGGCCTATAGAGTTCTGAAGGATGCCAAGTCTACCACTACCAATGTCTTGTAAAGTGACCTGGAAATGGATATTGGGATGTTACTGAAAAAATACAGCAAGTCGGCTTAGAAATATATTTTAATTAAACAAAGTGCACTTGCAATTTACAGGCCATAATTTAATTTATCTCAGGTAGTCCAGATGCTGGTAGATTGTACACCATTAGACTTAATTAGGGAGAGCTGTCATTCTGGGGAAATAAGCAGCCCTAGTTTCAGTGAAAGCTGTGTGGTTGTTTCCAGGTAGGACGTTGCAGGATGTTGATGCAATGTGTTTTATTTATTATTTTTAATGGATTTGTCGTTTCAAAGCATGGTTTTCTTTGTTGCAAAAGAAGGCAGGACTGAATGAGCCATATAACATTTAACTGACAATGATGGGATAGAAAGATAAGTGATGTATAATGTTTGCAGCTACAGTTGTTTCAATGGTGTCGGTGATGCATAACTATTTTTGGGCCTGTGTCCCACTTTTATTTTTCGCTTTGTCCAGATTTCTTGCTCTAAGGTTGAGAGGTATGGTTCCATACTAAAACAGAAGGTTGTATTTACCTTGGAAGACTTTTCGGCAAAATTTTGATAAACAGAGCCTTTTTAATATCTCTGCTTATTTCCAATATAATTGGACATGTAACCTTGCAAATAACTTTCTTATTAAGCTACTTTAATTCTTTTGGAATTGACAGATATGCTTCATTGGTTCGGACGTAAGCATACAGTCGAAATGTGACTGATTTCTTGCAGCAGTCTGTGGTTTACTTATCACATTAACTTTTCTGTGTTTCTGGGTGTGTAGTCAATTTAACAGTTTTAAAGATGTTTTCCAAAAATAAATAAATACATAATAAATAAAAAAAAATAATCCTCTCTGCACTATGAGCTGTTGACAAAGTCTGGGAATTAGTTTTTTTCAAAGCGAAGGTCAGCATTACAACTCAGTAAACTGTCAGTCGGTGAATAACTTCTGCACAAATTAAAATGTCTGAATGTCAAATGGCTTTAGATTGGAGGGAAGTTGTGTGTTTACTCCAGTATGTAGTATGATCTTAAAGAGTTTATGGATTTCTTATTGATTTACTTTTTGCTTAACAGTTTGTTGATTTATTGATGGTCCTTTTGGTGGTAGGAAATTGCACGGATGAATCCATCTCTATTAGGATTTTTTTTCAGATATTTTGACTTCCAAACAATTTCATTCAGTGAGTGTGTCACTGAGGTTGCCTATTTTACAAGTAGGGGCTTCTCGTGTGTGTGTGTGTGCACGCGTGTCTAAGAGAGAGATTTAATATGTATACTGAATATATTTTTGCAAATGGAATTCTTAGTTAAATAGGCCTCTCTTCCTGGGCAAGTAGACTTGAGTAACCAATATTAGATCTTAGCCATCCAGCTAGGAAAAGTTAGTATGTGGATTTTCCATCCGGTTTGATGAAGGCTATACTACTTACTCAAGGAATACATTTATGGCTATCCATCCAGTCGTCGTGCTGCTGAAATACATTGATGAGAGGAGCTTTTTACAGAAGTTGAAGGTTTTCGAGTCAAGAACCTGTCCATACAAAGTGGCTTGTTTATGTTGCAGTGAAGGCTGTGGTCTTTTTAGTGAGAGCTTTAAATATAACCAGTATTTCTGAAGTAGAGGAAGTCTCTTAAGGCAGGATCTTTCTTAGCCTGGAAAGCAAGCCAGTGATTAAATGTATAGGGGCCAGTGAGAGACAGAGGAAAGCAAGAAGCTTTTTAGTCTGTTTGGATAACTAAGTAAGCTTAGTCCTTTGACCTTTTTTGTCAGAAATGGTTGTAGTCTTTCTTTTGGCAGGGTGTTTTGCTGAGGCACATGTCAAAAGGGGATTGCACTCAATAATGGCTCTTGTAAAGGAAGAATACAGGGATGTTATGACCTTGTCCCTGGATGAGATACCCTTATTAATGAAGTGGGCCATGTAAAATGCTTTCCATACAATGGAGACAATGTGGTGGGTCAAAAGTCAGGTTTCTATCAACCTGGGTGCCCAAGCACCTCATGACTGATTGACTGCGTGCTTACAACATTATTAGTGTGATAATTTGTGGGGACGTCACTCTCCTCAAAGGGGATGATGCATTTTTTGGCATTTAACTTGAGGCCATGTTTCTGGCACCAGTTATTTGTTTGGGTGAGACCCTCTTGTAGCTTATTCAGCATTGTTTTATTAAGTCAGTAATGTGAATTCTTTATTTTATTGCAAATTTGTTGCCTTATTTTTGTGGATTATAGTATTGTAGGACTGCTGATGTTGACATTTTACGTAGTTGGACTGCTGATGTTGACATTTTACGTAGTTGGACTGCTGGAGTGGTTTTTCCAGTGAGAAATGCTAGTGCTGCAGTGAATATCTGTTTATTTGTAAAACAATATATATATAAACCAAGATGTTAGAGTTAACTGTTAGATTAGCGAATGAGAATTAGAATTTCTAGGCAAACATTAGGCATTTCTTGCATTTATTCATTGTTCAAATGCACCTACAGTATAGCCAGGTGGTCAACTTTGGTCTCCTGCGGCAGTGAAACAGTTAACTATATATTTTATATGCAGCCCCAAGACCATTTCTGTTCACTCAGTGCAGCACCGGCAAGCCAAAAGGTTGGACACCCCTGCTCTAGAATCTATCAGAAGGGGTAGGATTTTTGGCAGCAGTAGCCTTAATGCCTTTTGGTCCTTAGGAAATTGTCGCTGGATCCATAGTAGGATTCTTGAAGAGGAACTTGAGAGAGTCAGGTACTCTGTAGTACCGGTCAGGTTTTCTGGGAGCTGGAGGTAAACTGTCTGGGGTAAGTTTAGATTTCAAGAAATCATCTACAATAGCCAGAACAGGAGGGATAGCTAAAGGCCTGTGTTGAGGCAGAAGAAAGAATTCCCCAAGTCTCTTTTTTGACTCAGAATAGTCCTGGCTTTCCCAGCGGAAATACTCCCTAAGGGTATGCAAGGTTTCACAAAAAGAAAAATCTTCTGGAGGGGAAGTAGAGGGAAAGGAATCCTCTGCATCAGAATCCTCATAAGTAGAGAAGGGCAAATCTTGGTAATCAGAAGCAGAGATACCAGATTCCTGATCAGAAGAATCAGAAAGAAAATCGGTTCTAGGTCTCAGAGGGGGAAGGCTGGCTTCCCCTAATTAAGGTAATAAGGTCTTCAGCCATTCTAAGCACTCGTTTTTGAGGCATATGGGCCTGAGTCTGCGGTTTGGTAGTCAGTTTTCTAGGCATAGTGCGAGTTTTAGGCCTGAGGAATTCGGTACTTCTACTTGGAAACGATGCTGTCAGTTTATTATGAAAGTCTGTAGGGACTGAATACACCCTCAGAAGCCGGTTCGTTCACAGTGGCTCTGGCTCCATCCAAGGTAAAGGCATCTGCAGGTTCCATAGTCTAAGCATCTCGGGGCATACTGGACTCCAAATGTGTCTCAGAGGCCTGCGAATCTGATTTGGACCTATGCGATCTGTCTTTATCCTTATGTTTTTTTTTCAGAACATCGGTAGTCTGATGGCTTAACTAAGCCATTTCGGAGTACAGAGATCGAGAACTTAAGTATTTTGCCACAAAAATAGTCAGATGACGAATAGTTTGGGCGTTGAAAAAGGCACAAAACAGACAGCGAGGGACATCATGGTCTGGGCCTAAACAGGTGACGCAGTAAGAATGAAAATCTCTATGAGGTATTTATTTTACACTTGTTGACCAGACTAGTCAAACTGGATACATGTCCATTTTCAGTAGAAGCCCGGGAAGATAAACTCAGAGTAAACAAAATCACATATACAAAAATTAATGTATACAATGAACATTGCAGAAGCAGTACAGAGAATAATCAAAGAGGTCATTCGTTCATAACATAGTGCAAAATATACAGGCACAAATTAGTACAATACAAAATGTAGTTGCAATACATCCTAAAGAAAAAGATGGCAGCTGAATTATAGAATATATTAGTATAAAAGTAGTCAAAGAAAAAGTAGGAGCTGAAATTATACAATAGTACAATACAAAATGTAGTTGCAATACATCCTAAAGAAAAAGATGGCAGCTGAATTATGCAATATATTAGTATACAAGTAGTCAAAGAAAAAGTAGAAGCTGAAATTATACAATATATTAGTAAAAGTAGTCTCCTTAATGAGATTCTGAAGATGTAAGTAATAATATAGGACAAGGTAAGTTGTTACTAAGAAAAGGAACTTGATTACTGAGAAGAGGAGGGTAGGTTGAACCAAGTAAGAAGAGATAGCTGATCAGTCAAGTTTAGTACAGGGGCACAACCAGTGTGTTCTGAAGAAAAGCTTCAATTTGGTTTTAGAGAGTGATATAGAGGGAAGAGGAGAAAGTTAAGTTAGGAAGAAGGTTCCAGGATTTTCCAACAGTATTAGAGAAGAGAGTCCCCAGCCCTGTTTGATTTACAAATATTTACAAGTCGTCTGTGTGATGATCGTAAGGTCTTTAGATTGTTGTAGGGGGTAATGAGGGTGGACAGTACAGGGGTACTGGTAGGTTGGTAAAGGGTTTTATGGGCAATGGTCAGTTGGGTGGACTTTAAGCTGCTTTTGTAATTCAAGCCATCTTAGCTGCTTTAGATTAAAACAGTGGTGGGTTCTGAAAGGTATTTGCTTTCCATAGGCAAGACAATTAATTTTTTCTGACATCCGTTAGAGCAAGAAAAAAGGATCCCCAACGGGGTACCTATCTTTTTTGAAGACTTCAGGTCTGAAACTCTAAAACAAAAATTTCAGGAGACGGCCAACCGGCACTTGCGAACTGCTTCTGCTTCGAGCACAGCACAGCAAGAAAGACTGATGTAATGGTGCTGGCTGCATGTTTTATAACCCTGATGTCATGGAAGAAGCGACTGCATCCGATGCAGAAATCCGAAGACTCTAGTATTCAGGCCGGATGAGGGCTACCTGCAGGCATATTAACCCTAATGCGATGACTGCAACAGTGAAACACAAAGATCATAAGAAATGGACTCCTCTGATGAGAGAGTCATTTTCTTCCCTGACCTGAGGGGTCATGGATGGGAGGGAAGAAGCAGAGAAGTCTAGGGCTCAGAAGAGGCAGAGTGGAGATGGCTGAGGCTGAAGGCCTGCATGACAGAAGTGAAGGCCTGCCAATCTGGTGCAACTTCTGGAGTGGAGGTATGTTTAGTTTTCTGCTTCTTTTTGGCCAGAGAGGATGTAGAGGCCTGGCGTCTGGTCAGGTAATTAGCACATCCAAGGTCCGGATCACTGCCGGTGTCACCAAAACTGGTTCCCCTCGACCTTGGCAGGTGTCTATGTCTGAGTGAGCTCCGAGGACGTGCCAGTCTGCTGCGAAATGGCTTCGAGGGACGTCATTGCAGTCGACGGATCCTCAGAGCACACCTCAACCCCTACATTGGCAGTTGCCAGTGTGTCAGGAAGCGAAGCGGCAGGCGAAGACTGCCCAAGAACCTTGGCCTTCTTGCACGAAGGTTCAGGTGCGGTCTCCGATGCAAGATCCATCCTAAGGGCTAACAGTTTGAGGCTTTGGTTCTCAAGATAGAGACTTAACGCTGCTAACAGGCTGAACAAGGTGTTAGGCACAAAACTGACAGAGCAGGACGGATAGTGTTCCCGGCCTAGGCAAAAAAAACACCTGGCATGGGCATCTTTGTGGGGTATCTGGCATCCGTATTGGCACTTTCCCTTTTTACTGACATCAGCTAAAGGCTACAACCAAACGTTCACTAGCACTATCAAAAATAAGAAAATCTGAAACCCAACAGGCTACTTTAAGATGCCACATCTGTGAAGAGGCGATTGTATGATATGAATGTAGTCTGCGGCTAAAGTTCTGAAGACTCTGAGTGCAGACGTCGCATTTAAGGCCCCTGGTTTATGGCCCTACACATACACGCACACTACAGCAGTCAAGCTGAAGCTTTTGTATAGAAGCAGACGTACGAGTTGCCTGAGGGCAGGAAATCCCACACCAAGGATACTGCAACATAGGAATAGGACATCCTCCCTTCTCTGATTTCGGCCGCTATTCTTACCCACTTAAAAAAAAAAAACTCTCAGATCACACTTAATAGAAAAATGGATACACCCTTGCATCACATAATTCCTTCTGTTTCACTCACTCCATAAACTCAGTGCCCATCTCAACCACTGTAAAAATTTCTTTACATTTTTATTGAAACTGCTGATAAAATTGTAGACTTATGGCATGAAAATTTGTTTAAATGTCTTGGTATATTTAACTTTGTATTGCCATATTTGCCTATATATTTATCTCTATTTCCAAAATTTGCCCACAGTATTTCCTCTTCTTCAATGTTTTTTTTTTCCCAAAACTGTTAATTTGGTTATTTGTTACTTGCTGTGGAGCTTTTCTCCCCAGGCCTCTGCTGAAAATGGACCCATGTCCAATCAGACCATCCTGGTAAACAAATGTAAAATAAAAAATTGTGTTGTCTGAGAGACTTCAAGCGGACTCTGCTATGTTAGAGCGAGGAAGGTTTTTAGAGCTGGACAGAGAGAATTTACCTCACATTGATAAGTTTCCTCTGGAGGGATGGCTCCCATTGAGCTTGCACCTTGAGATGGTTCATTGTAGCCCCCCCCCATCCCAGATCTGAGGCATGTGTGTGCATGAATTGCACTGGCTAGTTGGGTTGCATATGAAGGCCTGGGTTCTGGCTTATTCACTGAATCCACCACTGCGGCAGGGCAGGAAGGGCACCTGAAATTCTAGAGGGTGACTGTATTGGGACCAGTCATTTTTCAGATACCACTGAAACTTCATGTGTAGCCTGGCTAGGGGCAATATAGGAAGAGTAGATGCCATGAAGCAAAGAAGATGGAAGAATTGTCTGGCACAGTTGTGGTTGACAAAAAGCAAGTCTTGGATACAGATACTTAGGGAAGAGACCTGGTCTTAAGGAGGGCCTTCATCAAGTCTGTCCTTATCCTGCAGCCCAAGGAGGTTTGGTCTTGTGATGGAAGAAGGGAGGGTTTTGTTAGGTTGAGAGTAATCCCCAGACTTTGGGGAGACAGTGAACTGCAGGTGTCCTGAGAATACTTGCCTCCTCTGCTACGATAAGGTCGTCCAGATAAGGGTAAATTTGTATGCCTTGTGTTCGGCAGTAGGCTACTGCTGGGGCAAGACACTTTGTGAAGACCTTTAGTGCTGTAGATAAACCACAGGACAAGGAAGCAAATGTGCAAGGATTGCACAGCAAAATGAATGAATCTCCTTAGTCTGGGTGAATGGGGATGTGGAGGTATGCCTCCTTCAGGTCCAAAGTGGCCATGAAAGAACTTGGTGTCAGTAGTGGAAGAAGGGTTTGAAGGGATAGCATCCTGAAGGAAGGTACCTACAGGAAGGGGTTTAACAGGGCCAGATCCAGTATAGGCCTCCAAGGGTCCTTTTTTGTGACCAGGAAGGGCCTGGAGTAGAATCCTTGACCCAAGGAACCCTTTCTATGGTCCCCTCTGAAAGGGAATCTTAGACGATCTGAGATATCAGGTGGAGATATTTTTTTTGGAGGAAAGGATATGCCTTTTGGTACTGGCTTTTCCTGGCAAATAATATAGTACCTTTTTTCCACTATTGAAAAGACCCAGTGGTCTGAAGTGATAGGCTGCCAAAGAGGTAGACCGTGAGAGAGGGGGGTAGAGATGGGAAGGTGTTGTAGACAGTCATGCATTTTTTGGTCTGTCTGGACAGGGCTGCCTGGGGGTGGACTGGGAAGAAGCAGCCCTGGGGGATGAAGTTTTCCTAACTCCTTTCCTGTGTTTTGAGGAAGAGGGAGGAGCAGAGGAACAAGGGAGTTTAGCAGGGTAGTTCCTATAGAATTTAGAAACAGGCAAATTAGTGTTTTAGGTCCTGAAGTTCCTTGCTTTTTTCCTGGAGGCTTTTAAAGAGTTCCGCAAACTGTTTGCCAAAAAGGAATTTTTTTTTCCCCAGGGAAGCATCTATAATCTTGTTTTTCAAATCAAAGAGGAGCTGCAATCTGAGCCAGGAGTATCTACGCAGAACAGAAGCTGAGGCAGCTGACCTCGTTGAAGCCTCTGCAGCATCATAGCTGCATATGAGTCTGGCAACCTGTGCTGCTAAACAGAACTAAAAGGTAACCTGGAATTTGGAGGGGGAATCAGGCATGGAAGTAGTGAAGTTGCCTAAGACCCCAAGTCCAGGGCTTATTTAAGTGTCTGGTAATTAACTGCCCTACAGGCCAGAGTGGATGAGGTATACATCTTTCCCAGTCTGTCCATCACCATCTGTCTGATGGCAGAAGGGAGGATAAAGGAATCTGCCTTGACTGCTTATCTGGAGCTACTGCAATGACAGCTGACTCTGCCAAAGGAGGCTTAATGAGAACGTGTGGTCATCTGGAACTTTGTCAAACCTATCTGCCCTTTTACAGGCCGGGGGTGGAGATTCAGAGGTCTTAGAGGCTGCAGTAAAAGCATCTTGGTCACCTGGACTCACAGGGGGAATGGCAGAGAGAGACTCCATCTGTAGGAGCTCGATGCATCTCTTTTGCACTTCAGTCATTTGAGTGGCATCCCACTCTAAGTACTCTCTCATTTTGGAGATAATTTCCACAAGAGTAATATCTTCAGGAGGGGAGTCTCCTTCTAGGAAGTCGTCGTTTGGGGAACAGTAGTCTAGGAGAGAAGCCAGCTGACATGTGTATGCGAGTGATTCAGAGGAGGAATCTTCCTCCAGAATGTGTGCCAGAGGGATGGAAGAAGCTGACCTAGGGCTAAGGGCAGGGAATGCTGGGGTAACATGGGGTACAAGCGGGCAGTAAGCCTGAGGGCCATGAAGGCCTGAACCAATGAGTGGGAAAAGGTTTGCCAGTCTGGCTGGTCCTCTAGTGGGAGACGGACGTTTAGTTCCGTTTTCTTCTCAGAGTAGAAGCCTTTGAAGTGGTGTGGGAAACAGTAGGCCTGGGGCAGAGTACCCCTAGTCTGAAATGGTAGGCGGTCATCTGGTAAAACCCAACTCCCCTTCGACAGAGGCAGACATCGCAATAACCTTCACGGACATGCCAACTGGAGATTCTAGGGCAGCGTCTGACAAGGTACCTACCGAAGTCACCAGTTGTTCTGGATGTCCCTCAGCTCCTAGACTTGTAGCTGGAAGAATGTCTGACGTAGGAGGCACAGTGGTAGAAGGCCTTGAAACTTTGGCATTTTCAGGAAGTTCCACTTGGCCAGTTCAGATTCCACACCTAGGGCCAAACGTTGAGTGATTTTCTACGAGCAATTTAAGCGCTGCTAGACAGCTGCATAGGGTTTTTGGGACAAACTACTGACATACTGCAGGATGCATGGTCACGGACTTAGCCACGACAAAAAAGAAAGCTTATGGGAATCCTTGTGCGGAATAGTACAGGTGTGTACACTTACCATAAATGTAGTGTATTCACTGTTGCAGTCATTACATTTGGGTAATCTGCTGGCAGGTTGCCCTCAGTCGGCCTGAATTCCAAAGTCTTGGGTCCTGCGTCTGTTGCTGTCTCCTCTTCCATGATGTCAGGGGTATAAAATATGCAGCAGACGCCATTTTCTTTAGTTTTTCTTGCCCCCAAAAAGGTAGCTATATTCTAATATATTAATATATATATATATATATATATATATATATATATATATATATATACACACACACACACACACACACACACACACACATACATATATACACACATACATCAATATAAACTTTACCTTCATCTACAAGCAAATACATCACATAGGTTGTAGAAGATAGAGAAGAAAAGAAACTGTAGAATGACAGGGGGATGGCGGGAGGGTAACCTGGACTGCTACAGTGAATACACTCGAACATCTACATTTACGGTAAGTGTACACAACTGTAATATATTCGTGTTTCACTGTTGCAGTCATTGCATTTGGGTAGAATCCCAAAGCTATGGTTGGGAGGCTGGAGCTAAACAGCATTAGGCGAGGCTATAAGGCCCTGCAGCACTGCAGTGGCAAATCCTGCCCTGGACTTAGAGTAGAGAAGCAAATGGTAATGCTTTGTAAAGATGTGAAGAGAACTCAAAGTAGCAGCCTCTAGAATGTCCTTGGTTGGTACTCCTCTGAGAAAGGCTGCTGAAGTAGCTGCAGCCCTGGTGGAGTGAAACCTAATGCCCACGGGCACAGGTTTGCCATGGTGTAAGTAGCAGAAACGGATGCAATGGCTTATTCACTGAAATTATCTGCTTTGAAATAGCCTTTTCTTCTGATCCTGCAGCATATGAAACTAGTAATTGCTCAGTTTTTCTTAGAGCCTTAGTCCTGCTCAAGTAGAATCTTAGCTGTCTGTGTACGTCCAAGGAATGCAGAATTCTCTCCCCTTTGTTCTGCGGATTTGGATAAAAAGTTGGCAAATGAATTGTTTGGTTAAGAGCCACACTGGAAACGACCTTAGGCATAAAGGTAGGATTTCTCCTCAGACACACCCTGTCTGGGTAAAATATGATAAAAGGCTCTACAGCCATGAGGGCCTGTAGCGCTGAAACTCTTCTTGCTGAAGTAATTGCTAGTAGCAGAGCTGTCTCCATGACAAGAACTTTATATCCGCGGTAGCAGCTGGTTCAAATGGAGGCAGGGTGAGCTTTTCCAACATAGTTGAGGTCCCATGCAGGTAATGATGATCTTCTAGGAGGTCTTAAATTTTTGGCTCCTGTAAGATACTGCTTTAGTAAAGGATGAGAAAAGATTAGCGGCTCTGTATTGTAATGAGCTGAAATGGCAGAGGCATGGATTTTGATAGATGAAAAAGATAGGCCTTTGTCAAGCATCTCAGTTAAGTATTGTAATATCTGAGGAATATGTGGTTCTGCTGCATCAGTTCCTTGTTCTTGATTCCAAGCACAAAATCTCTTCCATTTGTCAGCATAAGATTTTCTAGTACTAGGCCTTCTGGCTTCCAAAATGACATCTATCACAGCTTTACTGAGAGGTGTCGTCTGTATGCTTCCAGGATTAACCATGGTGCCAGGTTCAGAGTCTGTAGTTGATTGTGCATGATCTGATTGTTTTGCTGGGACAGTAGTTGTGGTTTTTGAGGCTAGGTCCAAGCTGGGTATTGAGACAAGTTCCTTAGGACTGGGTACCAGTATTGGCAGGGCCAGTCCGGGGCAATTAATATCTTTGGCTTCTCGTCTGACTTAGGAGAACCTTGGGTAGAAGAGGCAGAGTAGGAAAGGCATAAACTTATAGGTTTTTCCACCTGAAGGATAGGGCATCCACTTTCCATGCTTGTCTGTGATAAGTCCTTAAGCAGAAACGTTTCAGTTGATAATTCTGCGGAGAGGCAAATAGGTCTATGTCTGGGCTCCTCCATTTCTTCGCTATCATGCTGAAGACTTGTGGATTTAGTTTCCACTCGTGATGCTCCATAAGGTTTCTGCTTAAATCGTCTGCCAGTGTTTTGTTTTCCTGGCAGGAATCTAGCTTGAAGATTTATTTGGTAAATCAAAGCTGTGCCCCACAGTGCCATGGCTAATCTGCAAAGGGGATATGAGTGTGTGCCCCCTTGCTTGTTTATATACCACATGACTGTGGTGTTGTCAGTCTATCAGTAGTTGTCCTGGATGAATTGAGTCCTTGAATGCTGTTAAGGCATTTTGAACAGCTAGCATCTCTTTCTGGTCGATATGTAGATTCATTTGATTTGCTGACCGTATGCCCTGAATGCATCTTCCAGCCATGTGATCCCCCCAGGCATAATCTGATGCATCTGTTAAGGTTTGGCTGGCAGGGGGTAGAGTGAAGGGCCGTCCCATGTTTTGGTGACAGGCCTATGCCCACCACAGAAACTCCTGTTGCAGGGCAGGGGATGAGAGGAATCATCGTTTCCAGACTGTGTGAATGTTGACTCCATAAACTTTTTAGGTACCATTGTAGTTTCCTCATATGCAGTCTTGCATATGGAATTAGTAGGATGCCATGAAACCCAGAGCCTGCAGAATTTGTCCTACAGAAGACTGGGTTTTTGTTGCCAACAGTTTGAAGTAGTCAGTTGCCTTTGTCTGGCGTGAGGTAAGCCATCTGGGCAGTTGTATTCAAGTTTGCACTAAGGAATGTTATCTTTTGAGAGGGTACCAGTTGTGATTTCTTTTCGTTTGTGTACCAAGGCATGTTAGAAGACTTTTAACAAACGCCAGGTGTCGTAGAAGAGTGTCGTTGTTCTCTGCTTGAGACAGTCGTCCAA
Organism: Protopterus annectens; assembly: GCF_019279795.1. NCBI lineage: Eukaryota > Metazoa > Chordata > Ceratodontiformes > Protopteridae > Protopterus > Protopterus annectens. The sequence continues at coordinate 512,867,810 of NC_056745.1, forward strand.
GTAAAGATATATTTGAATACTTCTGTGTGCAAAATGCAATTACTGGTGCCAGGCACTTTGGCTTATCTACTGCACCCAGGGTCTTTACAAAGGGCAGTGCAGAGAATTGGTAATGCATTAAGCCAGCCTTGAATCTGAGGTATCATCTGCATGAGTGTCTTATTCGGACATGCAGGTATGCCTCTTTTAGGTCTAAAGTCACCAGCCAAGCATTCTTGCCCAGCATGGGCAGAAGCTGTTGCAAAGTGTGCATTCTGAATTTTGGAATGTCCAGGTACGTGTTCTAAATCAATAAACCAAGTACTGGCTGCCAAGCCTTGTCCTTTTCTGGGTACCAAGAACAGTACAGTAATAGAGTACAGTTGTGTACCTACCATAAATGTAGATGTTAGTGTATTCACTGTTGCAGTCATTACACTTGGGTTATCCTGCTGGCAGGCGACCCGCAGTCGGCCAGAGTTCCAAAGTCTTGGCCCGGCGTCTGTTGCTGTCGCCTCTTCCCTGACATCAGTGCGCCAGGGGTATAAAAGTAGCAACAGATGCCATTTTCTTCAGTTTTTCTTGCCCCAGATGTCAGGTGCCCCCAGATAGGAAGGCTGGAAAGATAGAAATATGCCAAAACACATGCATATATTACTATAAACATTTTATTCATCTACAAGCAAATACACCACATAGGTTGTATAGAGTAGAGAAATGCAAAAAAGTCCCAGCAATAAAAAGGGGGATGGTGGGTGGGTAACCTGGACTGCAACAGTGAATACACTCGAACATCTACATTTATGGTAGGTACGCAACTGTACTACGTTCGTGTTTCACTGTTGCAGTCATTACACTTGGGTAGAATCCCAAAGCTGAGGCTGGGTGGCTGGGTCTAAATTGGATTTGGAGAGGCTACCAGGCCCTGCAGAACTGCAGTGGCAAAGCCTGCTCTGGATTTAGAGTAGAGAGGTAAGTGGCAGTGCTTGGTGAAAGTGTGCACTGAGCTCCAGGTTGCAGCTTCTAAAATGTCTTTGGTTGGTACTCCTCTGAGAAAAGCTGCTGAAGTGGCTGCTGCTCTGGTAGAATGAGGCCTAATGCCCTTAGGCACAGATTTGCCATGATGCTGTGCATAACAGAAGCGGATGCAGTGGCCTATCCATTTTGCAATTGTCTGCTTTGTAATAGGCTTTTCTTGTGATACTTCAGCATAAGCTACAAACAGTTGCTCAGTTTTTCTGAAAGCTTTTATGTCCAGGTAAAATCGTAGCTGTCTGTGTATATAGAAAGAGTGCAGAAGTTTCCCCCCTTTATTTTGTGGATTTGGGTAGAAAGTAGGCAAATGAATGGTTTGGTTCAAGGCCACATTGGAGACCACTTTTGGCATGAATGTTGGGTTTGTCCTAAGTGAGACCCTGCCCTTACGAAAAATGATGAAAGGTTCCACAACCATTAATGCCTGTAACTCAGAGTCTTCTTGCTGAAGTTATTGCTAGGAGCAGAGCAGTTTTCCATAAGAATTTAGGATCAGCTGTGCTGGCTGGCTCAAAAGGAGGTAGTGTGAGTTTTTCTAAAACAAAATTGAGATCCCAAGTTGGTACTGGTGCTCTCCTTGGGGGTCTTATATTTTTTGCCCCTCTAAGGTACTGTCGTAGTAGAGGATGTGAAAAGATAGGAGGTTCCGTATTGTAATGTTCTGAAATGGCAGAGGTATGGATTTTAATTGATGAGAAAAGATAGTCCTTTGTCCAGCATCTCAGTTAGGTATTGTAAAATCTGAGGTATATTAGGGTCCAGTGGTTCGAGCCCTTGTGCCTGGTTCCAAGCACAGAATCTCTTCCATTTTTCTGCATAAGATTTCCTAGTGCTGGGCCTTCTGGCTTCTAAAATAACATCCATAACAGCTTGAGAGAGAGGTGCAGTCTGAGTGGCTACATTATCTGCCATGCTGCCAGATTTAAGGTTCTGAGTTGACTGTGCAGAATCTGATTGTTTTGTGTCAGAAGATGAGGAATTTGAGGTAGAGGCCAAGCTGGGCCTTGAGACAAGCTCCTTAAGAGTGGGTACCAGTGCTGGCGTGGCCAGTCTGGGGCAATCAGGATAATTTTTGGCCTTTCTTGTCTGGCTTTTAGGAGTACCTTGTTAAGGAGAGGCATCGGAGGGAAGACATAGACTGTCAGGCCTTTCCAGCTGAATGATAGAGCACCCACTTTCCATGCTTGAGAGTGATAAGTTCTTGGGCAGAATTTCTTTATTTGGTAACTGTGAGGGGGAGGCAAAAAGATCTATGTCTGGGCATCCCCATTTCCTTATCATGCTGAACACCTGTGTATTTAGTTTCCATTAGTGAGGATCCATGAGATTTCTGCTTAGTTCGTCTGCCAGTGTATTTTTTGTTCCTGGCAGGAATTGTGCCTGCAGATGTAATTGATAAGTCAGTGCTGTGTTCCACAAAGTCATGGCTTGCCTGCATAGGGGATAGGAATGTGTGCCCCCTTGCTTGTTTATGTACCACATACCTGTGGTACTGTCAGTCTATTAATAGTTGTCCTGGATGTAGTAGGTCCTTGAAAGCTGTCAGGGCATTCTGTACAGCTAGCATCTCTTTTTGATTGATGTGAAGATGCATTTGTTCCTTGGGCCACGTGCCCTGAATGCATTTTCCTTCCATTTGTGTCCCCCAGGCATAATCCGATGCATCCGTTGTTATTGTCTGCCTGGCTTTGGGTAAAGTGAAAGGCTGTCCCTTGTTGTGGTGACAAGCCTGGGCCAACCATCGAAACTTCTGTTGTAGGCAGGGAATTAAAGTAATGATAGTCTCCAGGCTGTGACAGGGAATTAAAGTAATGATAGTCTCCAGGCTGCGACAATGCTGAGTCCAAACACTTTTTAGATACCATTGTAGCTTCCTCATATGTAGTTTTACATATGGAATTAGTAGAATGCAGGATTCCATGAAGCCCAGGACCTGCAGAATTTTTCTTGCAGGGAGCTGGGTTTTTGTTGCCATCATTTGAAAGTAATGAGTCAGTTGCCTTTGTCTGGTGTGAGATAAGCCATCTGGGCAGTTGTATTTAAGCTTGCACCCAGGAATATCTCTTATGAGGGCACTAGTTTTGATTTCTTTTCGTTTACTGTGTACCCTAGGCAAATTAGTAATCTTTTTACAAATGCCAGATGCTTTAGAAGAACGTCCTTGCTCTCTGCTTGAATAAGGCAGTCTTCCAAGTAGGGACATATTTGAATGCCTTTTTGTCTGCAAAATGCAATTACTGGTGCCAGGCATTTTGTGAAGACCCTGGGCGCAGTAGATAAACCAAAGGGCAGTGCAGAGAATTGGTAATGCATTGAGCCTGCTATGAATCTGAGTTATCTTCTGCAAGATTGTCTGACTGGAACATGCAGGTATGCCTCCTTGAGGTCCAAAGTAACTAGCCAAGCCTTCTTGCCCAGCATGGGCAGAAGTTGTAGTGTTAACATTTTGAATTTTGGAACATCCAGGAAAGTGTTTAGGACTGACAGTTCCAGTAGTGGTCTCCAGGCTTTGTCCTTTCTGGGTACTAAGAAAAGTCTTCATTAAAATCCTTGTCCCTGTTCTTGCTGTGGAACATTCTGAACAGCTCACATGTCCATAAGAGCAGCAATCTGTTTTTGTGCCTCTGCCCATTGGTTTTGTGGCAGGTCTGGCATACCTTTTGGTTTTGGAAGCGTGTGGAAGTGGAACCTGTAACCCTGAGAAACAATATTCAGCACCCATTGGTCCTGGGTGATCATGTGCCAATTTTTTGAGAAAAGTGCTAGCTTTCCCCCTAGGGGAGCTGTCAAAAGGTAAGTGCTTGGCATTTGCAGAGGGACGTCATTGGGAATGTTTCCTAGACGGTTGTGATTTGTCTTCCCCTCCTTTGGGGGCTGAAGCACCCCAATGTTTAGGTCGGTAGGTGCCTTGGGGCTGAGATCTGCCTCTTGGGCGTCTGTATCTGCCTCTTTGCGGCCTGTCTGACACTGGAAAGGACCAATTTTTTGAAGGCCAGTTTCTGCTAAATCTAGGTGGTTGAACCTGTAAGAAATCTTTCACTGTCTGCATTGACTTTGCTTTATCCTCCATTTTCTTTAACACCTCTTCTGCCTTAACACCAAACAAAGTCTCATGCTGTAATGGAGCATCCAATAATTTTACTTTAACATGGTCAGGTAAACTTTGTTCTTTCAACCAAGCATGCCTACGAATAACAGCCTGTCACTGCGGCTCTACAAGAAGCCTCTAATGAATCAAAACCACACACTGCAGAGTATGCTTTCCCACTTGTTCAACTGCATGCAGTAAATCCTGCATTTCCTTACTGTCAGGACCTTCTGTATTTGAAACCATTTTCTGTTTTAACAATGACATGAGGTACTGTTGGTATTTAAGCATGTGAAACTGACAGTTTAAAGCTCTTACAGCTGAAGTTGCAGAAGTGTAAACCTTTTTCCCCCATCTGTCCAGAGCTCTGGAATCCCTATCCGAGGGGACAAGATTTTTGGCAGTGGAAGCCTTAACCCCTTTCGGACCCTGAGAAATTGTTTCTGGGTCTGCAGCAGGGTTTTTGTAAAGAAATTTATGAGTCAGGGACTCTGTAGTACCTGTATGGTTTGACTGGTGCAGGGGGTGAAGAATCAGGAGACAGACTGGATTCAGAAAAATCATCAACAATACTGAGCACAGGGGGATAGCCAGGGGCCTGTGCTGGGGCAATAACAGGAAGTCTCTGAGCCTTTTCTTGGATTCTGAACAATCCTGGCTCTCCCAATGGAAATGCTCCCTCATGGTGTGCAGGGTTTCCCCAAAAGAATAATCCTCAGGCGGAGAGGCAGAAGGTATGGACTCTTCTGCATCAGAGTCCTCACAGGGAAGGAGAGAATATCCCTGATCAGAAGAGGAGTCAGAGAAAATAGAAACCTGGTCAGAGGAATCATAATTAGTGTTTTGCCTAGGCCTTTTGTCAGGAAGGGGATGGGAACCCCTGATTAAAGTAATTAGGTCTTCGGCCATTTTAAGCATCTGTTTCTTTGGCATGGATGACTGTTCAGTAGAATGCTGTACTTGTTTCCTTGTCTTTAATGGTGTTTTTGATTTTGCCTTTGCGGCTGAAGCGGGCTTAATTGTAATTTGTTAAGGTCTGAAAACACCCTCAGAAGCCGATGCCTGCTCAGCGGCTCCGGACCCATCTGAGGGAATAGTTTCCATAGGCCCAATACCTTGAGTTGCCACAGGCCTCGGTGTCTCCACGTGGCTGTCGGTTGCGGCCTGTGGCTCTGAGGTAGCAGGTGTCAGGGGCTGCGAAAGCGCCTCACTGAGAACCAGCGAACTGGTGACTGGCCTAGAAGAAGATTCGGTTTTGGACCTCGGATGCCTGTCCTTTTCTCTCTCTGCATTTTTTTTATAGATTCCGGTCGGTTGTCCCGACGGCATTATGTAATTAAACCTTCGGCCAAAATTATGTAAAGCAAAATCAAACAGACATTTAATAGTGCATTTATTGAATCTAGCACAAAACCAACAACTAGTGACGTCATGGTCAGGGCCTAGGCAAGGAATACAGTAAGAGTGAAAATCCATATGAGGTATTTGCTTCCCACAAGAAATACAATTATTAACTTTTACTGATATCGGTCTGGAGCAAGAAAAAGTTTCCCCAACGGGGTTACTTAGTTTATTGAAGACTTCGGTTCTGAAACTCAATTTTGAAAATCTCAGGAGTCGGCCGACCAGCACTTGCGAACTGCTTTTGCTTTGGGCACCGCGCGGCAAGAAAGACTGAAGAAAATGGCGGTTGCTACTTTTATACCCCTGGCGCACTGACATCAGGGAAGAGGTGACAGCAACAGACGCCGGACCAAGACTCTGGAACTCGGGCCGACTGCAGGTCGCCTGCCAGCAGGATAACCCAAGTGTAATGACTGCAACAGTGAAACACGAACATCTGTCCTTTTTCCTGTTCTGGTACTGTCTGAATGGCCTCCATATCCATGAGGGACGTAACCTGTTTCTGTGCCTCTGCCCATTGATTTTTTGGCAGATCTGGCCAACCATTTGTCATTGGCAGAGTGTGGAAATGGAATGTGTATCCCTGTGATACGATGTTTAGTACCCACTTGTCCTGGGTTAACTGCCAATTTTGACCAAAAAGTGCTAATTTTCCCCCTATGGGTGCTGCCAAAAGATAAGTGCTTGGTGTAGGCAGAGGGAAGTCAATGGGATTGCTTTCTGTAGGTTTGCGCTTTATTTCCTCCTGATTTGGAGGTGGATGCGCCCCATTGCTTCGACCTGTACGAGTCTTGAGCCTGGTACCTGGAACCCTTAGGGCGTCTGGATTTGCCCCTTTGAGCTCTGACACAGGAAGGACCAGTTTTTTGTAGGCCAGTGTCTACTGAATCTAGGTGGCTGCACTTGCAAGAAATCTTTAACAGTTTGCATAGACTTAGCTTTGTCTTGCATTTTCTTTAAAACCTCTTCTGCCTTAATACCAAATAGAGAATCATGCTGTAAAGGTGCATCTAGCAATTTAACTTTAACATGATCAGGCAAATTTTGTTCCTTTAACCAGGCATGCCTCCTAATCACAGATCCAGTAACTACGGCCCTGCAGGAGGCCTCTAAAGAATCAAAACCACATTGCAAAGTATGCTTTCCAACTTGTTCGGCTGCATGCAATAATTCCTGCAATTCCTTATTTTCTGCACATTCTGAAATCATTTTCTGTTTCAGCAATCCCATAACGTTGGTAGTACTTAAGCATATGAAATTGACAGTTTAAGGCCCTGATTGCCAAGGTTGCAGATGTAGAAACCTTATTTCCCCATCTGTCCAGTGCCCTTGAATCTCTGTCGGAGGGTTTTTTTTGATATTGAGGCCTTAACTCCCCCTTTGGACCCTGTGAAATAGTTTCAGGATCAGCAGCAGGGATTCTACATAAATATTTATGAGTCAGGGACCCTGTAATATCTGTCAGGCTTACTGGGAGCCAGAGGTAGGGAGTCAAGGGTCAGGCTCGACTCCGAAAACACATCCACAATGTCTAAAACAGGAAGAATGGCTAAAGGCTTGTGCTGAGGGAGAAGGAAATCCCCGAGCCTCTTTTTTGATGAGAAGTCTTGACTCTCCCAGTGGAAATGCTCCCTCAAAAGTACGCAAAGTTTCTCCAAATGAATAATCCTTAGGAGGAGATGCAGATGGAATAGACTCCTCAGCATCAGAATCCTCATAGGGAGGTAAAGATAATTCCTGATCAGAAGTAAAAGAAATCTGATCTGAAGATTCATAGTGTCTTACCTAGGCCTCTTATCTGGAGGGGGATGGGTACCCCTGATTAAGGTAATAAGGTCTTCAGCCATTTTGATAACCTGTTTTTTAGGCACAGAGGCCTGTGCACGTGGCTCAGGCATCAGTTTTTTAGTTTTAGAAGGTGTCTTTGCAGCTTTCGGTTTGATATAAAAATGTTGGTCTGAAGACACCCTCAGAAGCCGGTGCCTGCTCAGTGGCTCCGGACCCATCAGAGGGAGATACTCAGGGTATTGGACCGATGGATGTACCTTGCGGCATGCCGGCCCTCACATGGGTGTCGGTAGAGGCCTGCGACTCTAAGGTAGCAGGTATCAGGGGCTGCGAAATCATCTCACTGAGTACCGGCGACTGCCTTAGGAGAAGCTTTGTCGGTTTTGGATCTCTACTGCCTTTCTCTGTCCTTTTCTTTGCGTTTTTTTATGTACTCCGGTAGTCAGATTGCCATCAGACGACATTTCTGGGTAGTTAAATCCATTTCCAAAATACTTTGAGGCAAAAATACACAGAAACTTAGTGCGTTGGTTAAATCTAGCAGAAAACCGACAGCCAGGCACGTTGTGATCAGGGCCTAGGCAAGAAATACAGTATAAATGGAAATCCTTATGAGGTATTTGCTTCTCACAAGTAATGCAATTAACTTTTTCTGACATCGGTATGGAGCAAGAAAAAAGTTTCCCCAACGTGGGTACTTGGCTTTAGTGAAGACTTCGGTTCTGAAACTCAAACTCGAATATTTCAGTAGACGGCCGACCGGCACTTGCGAAATGCTTTTGCTTCGGGCACCGCTCAGCTAGAAAGACTTAAGAAAATGGCATCTGCTGTATGTTTTATAGCCCTGACGACCCCACGTCATGGAAGAGGAGACCGCAACTGACGCAGGACCCAAGACTTTAGAATTCAGGCCGACTGAGGGCAACCTGCCAGCAGATTACCCCAAATGTAATGACTGCAACAGTGAAACACGAAGAACATCTGACTGCCCAGTCGGACAAATCTAAGGAATACAATAGATGCCATCTACACACAGCAAATGTAATGAAAGGGGTTTAAGTTGGGTAGGAAGGAATACTGCAACATGGAAGAGAAAGATATCTATGGTTATTTTAAGATTTTACACAACTAATCTATGTCCATCTATTTCCATGTTTCAGTATTCTTACTGAGGGAGAGTGCCACACTTCAAGATGAGGAAAGGGTGGCGGAACAAGTTGGTTTCCAGGAATCCATGCAGGACTGCCCTGGAGACATTGTCCAATTTGTAATGTTTGGCAAAGGTGTGCACAGAGGACCATGTGGCCGAATCAAGAATGGTGGCTGTGTCCCGGCCTCTGAGAAAAGCCCCTAAAGAGGCCACAGCTCAGGTAGAGTGCGCCTTAACCTTGTAAGGAAAGTCTTTGCTAGGGTAAGAGTAGCAGACGGAAATGTTTTTTCATATCTAGGAGGATGTAGTTTGGATACAACCTTGCCCAGGGCCCTGGGGTGAAAGGAAAAGTGCTGATTTGATTTTCTTATGGATTTTGTTTCGTCTAGGTAAAACCTTAGCAGTCTGTGTACATCCAGGGAGTGGAGTATTTTCTCACTTTCATTGGTAGGAGAGCGATAGAAGGTGGGTAGATGAATAAATTGGTTTAAGGACACAGATCATTGACCACGTTCAGCATAAAGGACGTGTTGGTTCTTAGTGCTACCCTGTCTTTGTGGAAAGTAGTACGGAGGGCAGGCCATTAGGGCTTGTAAGTCAAACACCTTTCTGGCTGAAATTATGGCCACTAGCAGGACAGTCTTCCATGAGCACATTTGAGGAGTAGCCGTACTAGCAGATTCAAATGGCGACTGGGTTAGGTTTTCCAGGACAAAGTTCAGGCCCCATGGTGGTGGTATGGGTTTTCTTGGTGGTCTGATGTGCAAGACCCTTTTAAGAACAGCTTCACATCAAGCCTGGCTAGCACGTGAGGGTCTAGTGGAAGGCAGGCTGAGATTGCTGAAAGGTGGACTTTCACAAGAGCAAGAAAGTCCCCCCCCACCCCTTTACTAGTGGACGCAGATAGGCAAGAACTGGGGTAAGTAGGTTTCCTGGCCTCTCTCAGGACTGAAAGCACATCCTCCGAGTAGTGGTGCCTGAAGGGAATTGGACGTTTACCGCCCGGTGTCAGTGGCAATATCTGCAAGTGTGGGTGGATGAGAGTTCCTTTTTGTTGTCAGAAGGTCCACCTTGTGGGGTAACTTCTGGCGATTGCCCTTTACCCCCTACTTCTCAGTCTAGCCACCACCAAGATTTTTATTTTCTCTCTGCTGATTTTCAAGACGACTTTTTGAATTAATAGGAAGGGAGGAAAGGCATATAGAAACCTTCCCTTCCATGAAATGCTGAATGTGCCTACTCCAAGCTAGTTGAAGTAGGTCTTGGAGCAGAAGGTCTGCAGTTGTCGGTTCTGGGGGAAGGCAAACAAATCTACGAGGTGTGCCCCACTGGTGGACAGTATCTAGAAAGCCATTCTTATCCAGCATCCACTCGTGATTTGGAGAGGATGCCCTGCTGAGAAGGTCTGCTTGTTTGTTGTCCTGTGAGGGGATGTAGGTTACCTGCAGGGACAAGTTGTTTTGTGAGGCTAGGTCCCCGATTAGTAAGGTTAGTCTGCAAAGGTGGTATGCTTTTGTCCTTCCCTGCTTGTTGAGGTACCACATATAACTGTGGTGTTGTCTGTTACTATTTGGAGAACACGCAAGCAGATAACCCAACTGTGATGACTGCAACAGTGAAACACTAACATTACCTGGTTGCAGGAGTGGAAGGAAGGCTTTCAATGCCATGACTGCTGTCATTTCCCTTACATTGGGTGTCACTTTGCTTGAACCCTGTCCTGTAGTTTGCCATTGTTGCTCCCCCATCCTAGGTCTGAAGCATCTGTATGCATGAACTGGTTTGGGGAAGGTAGCTGCAGCGGAAGGCACGGGTTCAGCTGAACACACCACTTTAGCTGTGGGCAGGGCAGGAGAGTGATTTCTTGTTCCAGAGGATGTTGGTGCTGTGACCATACTTTTAGATACCACTGTAGCTTTCACATGTGCATTCTGGCTCGTGGTAGCATGGGGATGGTGGCTGCCATTAGACCCAGGGTTCGTAGGAATTGCCTTGCAGTTATTTGCTGGGTCTGCAGAAGGGCTTTGAAATGGGAGGTCAGGGAGCTGACCTTGCCCTGGGGAAAAAAGGCTTTCATTAAGCCTGTTACAATTCTGCAGCCCAGAAATGTTTTGTCTTGTTTTGGGTTTGATAATTTTGGGAAGTTGAGGGTGAGCCCCAGTCTTTGGAGTAAGCACATGGTAAACTCTAGATGGATTAACAGGGGTTCCATGCTGTCTGCTAGGATCAGGAGGTTGTCCAGGTAGGGGTAAATCTGAACCCATGTTCTGCAGTAAGCTATGGCAGGTCCAGGCATTTTGTTAACACACTGGGAGCAGTGGACAAACCAAAGGGCATTGCAGTAAATTGGAAGTGAGAGGAGGGTCCAGAAAAACAAGAATTTCCTGTGGGAAGGTTGAATGGGTATATGCAGATAGGCTTCTTTCAGGTCGAGTGTGGACATGAAAGCCTGGGCTGGTATGAGAGGGAGTAAATTTGGTAGGGACAACATTCTGAAGGTGGGCACTTAATATGTTTAAGAAAAGGTCTAGAATCTGTCTCCATGGTCCATCTTTTTTGGGGACCAGAAAGTCCTGAATAGAAGCCCTTTCCTTCCTGCCCTGGAGGGACAGGTTCTATTGTACCCAAGTTGAGGTGGTCTGTCAGAATCTGTGGGAAGAAGTGTGGCTGTTTTGGGGGAAGGGGACACCCCTTAAGTGTTGCCTTTCTTTCCAGGAGAGGAAGCATCCTTTTTGAATAGCCAGAATCCATTTGTCTTTGTGGATAGTTTTCCAAAAGGAGAGGCAGTGGGGGAGGCAGTGGGAGAGGCAGGTGGAAAGGGGGAGCTGGGCAAGGCAGTCACGCACTGTTGGGGCCTCCTCTATCTTGAAAGAGCTGTCTAGAAGACGGCTGAGTGAACTGGTCAGAAAGGGGTTTGTCTTCTGGCCCCTCTTCTGTGTCTGGAAGAGGTAGATCCAGCTGGGGCAGGGTTTCCTCTGACAAATGTGGCTTTGGCAGGGTAATTCCTGTAATATTTAGAAATAGGTGACACCAGGAGATGCTTCACATCCTGCAATTCCCTACTCTTTTCTTGCAGATTTTTGAATGGGTCTGCTGACCGTTTTACCAAACAGGAAAGTAGGGTCCAGAGGGACATCTAAGATTTTAGTCTTGAAGTCTTAGTAAGTGTTGCAAACAAAGCTAGGAATATCTCCCAAGTACAGAGGCAGATGCTGCAAACAAAGCTAGGAATATCTCCCAAGTAGAGAGGCAGATGCTGCAGAGGCCTCTGCAGCATCACAGCTGCATCTAATGAAGTGTCTGGCTACTTGGGAGCCAGAGATAGTTTGGAAGAGATGTCAGATTTAGTGGGGCAGTCTGTAGTATCGGCCAGCAGAGTGGTGGCTTGAGAGACCAAGTCCATAGCATACTTGGTCATATGGGTTTGATAGTTGATGGCTCTAAATACCATTGTGGAAGAGGTGCAAACCTTCTTTCCAATTCTATCCACTGTTTTGCTATCTTTGTCCGTAGGCAAGAGATGCAGACAAAATCAGACTGGATTATCTGATGAAATCACAGCAGGATCTGCCAGGGGTGGTTTGACTAGAAATTTCTGGTCATCAGGCACCTTGTAGAAGCGGTCTGGCCTCTTAGGGGCAGGTGGCTGAGAATCCTGCGTCTTAGATACTGAAAAGGCATCTAAATAGGCAAGAATGACAGGTGGAATAGCAGAAAGGGAGGGAGATTCCACTTATAATAGCTCAAAATACCTTTTCTGAGTATCAGACATTTGAGAGGTGTCCCATTTGAAGCATTTATTCATTTTGGTTATGGTCTCACCAAAGGTGATGTCCTCTGGAAGGGAGTTCCCTTCAATGGATTCATCTGACGAGTAATACTCTTGAGGAGAGGCTATTTGGGAGGTTTACGTTATAGATTTATCAGAAGATGAATAATGGGTCTCTAGCTCTTTCCTGTCTTGTGAGGTAATTGGTGGGAGAGAGGGGAGACAGAGTCAGGCCTAGTGCTGAGGAGAGGAAGAGCAGATTGAGTAGAGGCTGATGGCCCAAGGGCCATAAAGGATTGCATCAAAGATGAGGTGAAGGACTGCCAATCAGGTAGGCCTTCGGGTGTAACCAGACGTTGTTTTTTTTGTTTCTTTTTAACTAGGGTACACTTAAACATAGGCCTGGAATCTGACGCCTGGCTAAGGGTAGCTGTGTCAGGAGGAGGAATCCTGGTTGGAGGACTGGCTGTGTCTGGTTCCTCAACCACGGCAGTAGCAGATATCTGGGTTAGCTCCAGGGATGTGCTTGTAGTCAACTGCGAAGTGGCTTCCTCAAAGGTAACCGTATGAGTCAACAGATCTGTCGACGTCCCTAAACTCCTAAATTGGTAGCTGGCAGGGCATCTGAAAGTGGAGAGGCAGTGGAAGAGGGGCTAGGAATCTTGGCTTTCTTTCACAGACGTTCAGTCATGGCTTCCGAAACGGGATCCATCCGGAGTACTAATTTAAGTCGCTGGTTTTCTAGGTAAAGATTAAGTGCAGCCAGACGGCCGCGTAGGGTCTTAGGAATGAAAGATTGGCAGAGCAAGCATTGCAATCGTGCTCCAGGAATAAGCAAAAAACGCAGCAATCGTGCATACCTTTATGGGTATCTGGCACCCACATTGGCATTTGCCCTTTTTTGTGGACATTGGTTAAAGTTTACTACAACAAACCAAGCTTTAGCTAGAGGTTAAAGAAAAAAACAACGGGGTACTTAGCTTTAAGACGTCTTGCGGTTAAGGAGCAAAGCACACGATGAGACAGTCAGCAGCTGAAAAGTTCTGAGGACTGTACATGCAGACATCACATTTAAGGTCCCTGGTTTATGGCCCTACGTATGACGTCCCACGCAACTACAATAGCCAAGTTGAAGATTTTGTATAGAAGCAGACATACGGGTCTGATGTGATGTGGAAAATCCCACACCAAGAATACTGCAACATAGGAATAGGACATCTTGCAACTCTAAAAGCACAAGGTAATAAGATTAACTGAAGTAAAACTGCCTTAGTACAGAAACTCGCTTAAATATTCACAAATTCAAGACACATTTGAAGGATTAAAAATGCCCAAAAACCAGCAATCAACTGAAAAAAAGTAGTTATGTACTTACAATAACACATTCCATGTGTGTTGTCCATCTCTACACCTTTATTCTCACTGACTGGGTCAGATCCAATGTATCGGACCCATCATGGCCTTTCCAAAAGTAGAGGTCTTCAGCAAAGCTCTGGGGCATCCCTCCCTACCCATAATGCAGTTCCCTAATATCCTCAAATCTCATTTGCTCTCCTCTATTTATACAAATAAAAAAAAAAAACTCCCTTAATGTGTGTCTATACATAATATAAATAGCCCAATGCAGTATTTGTGAGGCTAAGGATATCTGCAACTCACATAACTACTAGGTCTCCCAAGAGTAAAGGGAGGGGGTATGGAGGGTGCGTTGAGAGAATAAAGGTAGAGATGGACAACATACATGGAACATTATGATAAGTACATAACTTCATGTCTGGTCAATCCTGCCATTATTCTTACTTACGGGACCGCGTCCCATGCAACTGGACACTTCCGGAGGCTCATGAGAATATATTCCTCATAACCAGAGAACCAGAGGCTCTATTCTTAAAGGCCAAACCCACTTTGTAATGAGCAATAAAGGCAAGAGATTTCATCCATGTAGCTGCAGCACAGATGCCATCCAAAAGTAACCATGCTTGGAAAGCTATGGATGTGGCCATCGACCTGGTGGAATGAGCTTTAACAAGGAATGAAGAGTTCTATTCTTAAAGTTGTAGATGTAGGATATACAAAATGTGAGCCATCTAGACAAAGCTAACCTGAAACTGGTTGACCTTTTCTAATGGCAAAGTAAAACAAAGAGCTGATCTGATTTCCTAAAATCTGAAATTATGCGCAAGTAGAAATGTAACTGTATGAACGTCTAGGAGCTGTAGTGAATATTCTCCCTTGTTTTGGAGATTTGAGAAGAAAACTAGCAGCTCAACAGATTGGATGAGATTACTTTCAGTCACAACTTTTGGAAGAAAGGAGGGATTAGTGCGTAAAAAAACTGTTCTTATGAAAAACGAGGTATGGGGACTTTAATAACAAAGCTTGTAATTCTGAAACCTTTTAGTGGCTATTACTTCAGCTAGAAGGGTGTTTTCCAACAGAAATTTCAAATCACACGTGGCTGAATGTTCAAAGGGAGGACAGATAATGGTCCAAATGAAGTTCAGATCCCAGGGAGGAGTATGATTTTTGTATGGAGGTCTTGTCATTGTAGTGACTTTCAAAAAGGCTTTCAAAGCCTGCGAGACAAAATCGCAGCACCATTTTCTCCTACACTGAAATTTGAAATTGCTGCCAGGTTGAACTTTAACAGCTGAAGCAGCAGCTCCTTCATGGAAAAGTTTCACTAAAAATTATAGAATAGACTGTATGGGCACTGAAAAGGGGTCTAGGTCTACTTGATAATCTCTGGCCAGTGTTACAAACCTCAATTTACTCTTGCACAATCTTTGTGTATATGTCTTATGGGAAGATAATAAAATGTCTGACTGATGAGGACAGGAGAGGAAGCCTGGCGATTAGGGGAATTGGAGCAGCAAAGCTATTAGTTTGAGATTGCATAGGCTGGGATGTATCATTCCCAAAAGGTGTCAGAAGATCTGGAGCAGGGTCCAGAATCCATAGTTCGTTCTGAAGATGAGGCTGAAGAAAGGTAAACAAAACTTGGCGAGGCCAATACAGGGTAATCAGGATTATTGTAGTCTCCAACAAACTTGCTTTCTGTATGAGCCAGT
>NC_056745.1:512888093-513032263 GCF_019279795.1 Protopterus annectens
CAAGCACAGTCTGATGAGTCTGGAGTTAGGGTTTGGGTGGCAGGGGGTAGAGTGAACGACAGTCCCTTGTTTTGGTGACATGTCTCTGCCCACCAAAGAAACTCCTGTTGTAGGCAGGGAATGAGGAATCATTGTTTCCAGGCTGTGAATGTTGACTCCATAAGCTTTTTAGGTACCACTGAAGTTTCCTCATATGCAGTCTCGCATATGGAATTAGTAGAATGCAGGATGCCATGAACCCCAAAGCATGCAGAATTTGTCTTGCAAATAACTAGTTTTTGTTGCCATTTGTTTGAAGTATGTTGTCAATTGCATTTGTCTGTCTGGCGTGAGGTAAGCCATCTGGGCAGTTGTATTCAAGCTTGCACCCAGGAATGTAATTTTAGAGGGTACCAGTTGTGATTTCTTTTCGTTTACGGTGTACCCTAGGCATGCTAGAAGCCTTTTTACAAACGCCAGATGTTGAAGTAGAGTGTCCTTGTCCTCTGCCTGAATGAGACAATCGTCCAGATAAGGATAAATTTGAATGTTTGTCTGCAAAATGCAATTACTGGTGCCAAGCACTTTGTAAAGACCCTGTGTGCAGTAGATAAGCCAAAGGGCAGTGCAGAGAATTGGTAATGCAAAAATCCTGCTTTAAAGCGGAGGTATCTTCTGCAAGACTCCCTTATTGGGATATGCATGTATGCCTGAAGTCCAGAACTACTAACCAGCATTTTGAATTTTGGAATGTCCAGGAACGTGTTCAGAATCGATAAGTCCAGTATTGGACGCCATGGTTTGTCTTTTCTGGGTACCAGAAAAAGTCTTGAATAAAATCCTTGTCCTTTTTCCTTTTCTGGTACCGGTTGAATAGCCCCCATATCCATGAGGGACATGACTTGTTTCTGGGCCTCTGCCCACTGGCTTTGTGGCAGATCTGGCCATCCATTTGGAATCGGCAAAGTATGGAAATGGAATCTGTACCCCTGGGATACTATGTTTAATACCCACTTGTCCTGGGTAATTAACTGCCAATTTTGAGCATGAAGTGCTAGTTTTCCCCCCAAGGGGGCTGCCAAAAGATAAGTGCTTGGAGATGAGAAAGTCATTGAGACTGCTTACTGTAGGGTTGTGCTTTACCACCTCCAGATTTGCAGGTGGAGGCACCCCATTGCTTTGACCTGTAAGATCCCTGTGATTGATATCTGGAGCCTTTTGAGCACCTAGGTTTGCCCTGAGTGGCTCTGTTGGGCACAGGAAAAAACAAATTCTTAGTAGGCAAGTGCCTACTGAACCTGGGTGGCTGCACTTGCAAGAAATCTTTTACAGTTTGCATAGATTTAGCTTTGCCTTCCATTTTCTTTAAAACCTCTTCTGCCTTATTATCAGACGGACTATCAGGCTGTAAAGGGGCTTCCAACAATTTAGCTAACATGATCAGGCAGATTTTGCTCATTGAGCAAGGCATGCCCTTCTTATCACAGATCCAGTTACGGTGGCCGTCCAAAAAGCCTACAAGGAATCAAAACCACATTGCAAAGTATGCTTTCCAACCTGTTCTGCTGAATGCAATAAATCCTTTAACTATTTTCCACACAATCAGAAATCAACATAATTTTCTGTTTTAGTAAGCCCATAACATGCTGTTAATATTGAAGCATATGAAACTGGAAGTTTAAAGCCCTGATTGCCAAGGTTGCAGACGTATAAACCTTCTTACCCCATCTATCCAGCGCCCTGGAATCTATCAGAAGGGGTAGGAATTTTGGCTGTAGAAACCTTAACACCCTTGGGATCCTGAGGTAGTCTCAGGATCAGCAGCAGGATTTTTGAAAAGAAATTTGTGGGAGTCAGGAACCCTGCAATATTTGTTTGGCTGACTAGGAGCCGGAGGCAGGGAATCAGGAGCCATGCTTGATTCCGAGAACACATCAACCATGTCTAATACAGGAGGTATTGCCATAGGCCTATACGGATTAAGAAGGAAATCCCTAAGCCTCTTTTTTGATTCAGAGAAGTCCTGACTCTCCCAGTGAAAATGCTCCCTTAAAGTATGCAAAGTCTCTCCAAAAGAGTAATCCTCAGGAGGAGATGCAGATGGGATGGATTCCTCTGCATCAGAATCCTCATAAGATGCAATAGAATTCCTGATCAGAAGAGGAATCAGAAGAAATGGAAACCTGATCTGAAGATTCATAATCCTTGCCTAGGCCTCTTAGAAGGGGGGGGGGTTGGGAACCCCTGATCAAGGTAATTAAATCCTCAGCCATTTTGATAATTTGTTTTTTAGGCACAGAGGGCCTGCGCATGTGGCTCATGTGTCGGATTTTTAGACCAGTTGTTTTTGACCTTGTTTTTGTTGATGTCGTCTGTTTAATATAAAAATGTTCGAGTCCTGAAAACACCCTCAGAAGCCGGTGGCTGCTCAGCGACTCCGGACCCATCCAAGAGAGACATCCGCGGGTTCAATATTTTGCGAATCTCGCACATACCAGACTCCAAATGAGTCTCGGTAGAGGCTTGCGACTCAAAAGCAGCGGGTATCAGGGGCTGTGAAAGCGCCTCACTGAGTACCAGCGACTGGCTTAGGAGAAGCTTCATCGGTTTTGGACCTAGACAGTCTCTCTGTCTTTTCCCTTGCGCTTTTTGTGAACTCCGGTAGTCTCGGACATCTCAGGGTAGATAAATCTTGAAGCAAAAATATAGACACTTAACAGTGTTTAATTTATTGGTTTAAAGTTGGTTTAATTTAGCACAAAACAGAAAGCAAGGCAAATTTGTGATCAGGGCCTAGGCAAGGAATACAGTACAAATGAAAATCCTTGAGGTATTTGCTTCCCACAAGTAATGCAATTATTAACTTTTACGGACATTGGAAAGGAGCAAGAAAAAAAGTTACCCCCAACAGGTTATGTAGCTTTAGTTTGAAGACTTCGGTTTTGAAACTCGAAAATGTAAATTTCAGGAGTCAGCCGACCGGCACTTGCGAACTGCTTCTGCTAGCGCGCGGCAAGAAAGAATGATTAAAATGGCATTGGCTGCATGTTTTATACCCTGACGACCTGACATCATGGAAGAGACGCAGGACCCAAGACTTTGTTATTCAGGCCGACTGAGGGCAACCTGCCTGCAGATTACCCAAATGTAATGACTGCAACAGTGAAACACGAAAATCAGCCCCTTGTGTCAAATCCTGACGGTCTGTTTAACAAAAAAAATGGAGGTTAATGCACCAAGGGTCTTAGTGGTGAGCCACTGGTAAATTGGAAATGCCCGAGAGAAGTTATATACTCACCATAACGTTCTATTTGTGCTGTCCAATTTCATTCATCTCTTGCATTCTGATCCAATTCTTGGATTAGACTCTGCCATTTCTAGTAGCTCATAGATCACTGAAAGCTCTTGAGCTCCTCCCTTAATTCCCCAGCCCCCAACTTACCTCAGATCTTGTTTGCTGCCCTTTATATCCTTAGAGGGATTGCATAAGAATAAAAATTATGCAAAAATACACTCAAAGGAACAAGGTTCCCTCAGCACCTTTGATCCTTCCAAAAGAAAGACTAGCAAGGGGTTAGTGGGAGGGTAGCTGAACGAAAATGAACAGATGGGATGCTATGAGTAAATAACTTCAGTATCTGATGTCAATTTTCATTCATTCCATTCCTCACTTCTTGGGACAGAGTCCCCGGCTACCTAAACCTGGGGAGGACTAAGGACATTCCTGAGTACTGCTGAACCGAAAGCTGCTCTGCCCCTAGAGACCAGATCTAATTGGTAATGAGCAATAAAAGTATGTATGAGGATTGGCCCAAGTTGCACCAGCACAAAATATATAGAGAAGCTTTAGACAAAAAAGGTGAAGTAGCCATAGATCTTGTGGAATGTGCTCTTGGTGGTTTGCATAAGGACATGTCCAGACTTGGGCAATTTATTACAAACAAAAGTAATAAAATCAACCATTTAGCTAATGTTAGACATTGACTTACCCAGTTTTGCATCAAAAATATATAAACTGTTCTGTTTTTCTACAAACTTTCATTTTAAGTAAAAACGTAATTGTCTGTGAACCTCCAATATGTATAAAATACTCTCCTTTACTGAAAAATTTGGAAATACAACTGGTAAGTTGACAGTTTGAATCATATTAGGTTCTGACACCACTTTAGGAAGAAAGGAAAAGTGGTTAGGTATACTCTGTCTTCGTGGGAAGACAAGTAAGGTGGCTTAAAAGACCAGGCCTGCAATTCAGAAACCCTTTTGGCAGAGGTAACTGCTACTAAACAGTTTTCTAAGTTAAATATTTTAGTCCCATCTTGGATGATGGTTCAAATCCCAACTGTGTTAGAGCTTGCAAGACTACTTTTAAATCCCAAGGGGAGTAGGATCTTTAATGGGAGGTCTAAGGAAAAAAGTGTTCCTCTTAGGCTCTACAAAGTTTGGAAGATGGAGATTTTCTATTCCAACATGGGAGATGGAAATAGCAACTAGCTGCACTTTAGAATGGTAGAAGAGCTAGCTCCTTCACTGAAGATTGATGCTAGAAATTCCAGAATTTGAGAGAGGAGCAGAAAAAGGTTATAATCTATTTTGTTGTACCCAAAATAGAAATCTTTTCCATTTACTTTTATAAAATTTTCTTGTAGAACCTTTGTGAGATAATAGAATATGACAGACCAGGAAAAACAGCCTGTGTTGTCTATCAACAGACACACAGAAACCATGAGGTCAATTTTAGGTCTGGAATGTCTGGATGAATAGGGTCAGGTGAGACAGGTCTGGAACTCAAGCCGGGATCCAAGATGAGAACAAAGACATGGAAACGAAATCTGATGAGGCCAATAAGGGGCAATGACTGCTCTGCTCTTCAATCAAGATGCTTTCTGAAGGAATTTGGGGATGAGGGGTCTCAGGACAGGCATAGACAGGTGGGCCAGTCTTGAAGTACAGCATCTCTTGGTGACTCACCTGGTGGGGGGGATAAGGGTAAAGAAATTGCTGCACTTCCTGAGGGGGATGCAAAAAGGTCACCATTGACAGAAATAGAAGTTATGTACTTACCATAACTTGGCATCTGTGTCATCCTATTTCACATTGCATCATGAATGGGTCTTCGTCTCCATCCTCAGACAGACAATTCTTCCAGCTACATACAATGAGACTCAAACTCCTGCTACACTCACTCCATTTCAAATCCTCAGTTTGTTGCCCCTTCTTTAAGATTACCCAAAAAAGGAGATAAGTAGCACAGAAAATGCCCAACAGAAGCCCATTTAGGAACCAGTGGTTTCCTTCAGCCTCCATATCACTTAGCTGATAAAGGAAGGGTGGGATGTGATGCACAGTGAAATAGGACAACACAGATGCCAAGTTATACTAAGTACATAACCTAATCGGATGCTGTCCATTTCACTCATGAATCGGTCAGTACCCAACATAATAAAACACTGGGATGACCCTATGGAAGGACATGCCTGAGCACTACAGAACCAAAGGATGCTCTGTTCCTAGAAACAATGTCCATCTTATAGGGAAACACAAAAGTGCAAGCTGTAGACCAAGTAGCTGAAGTACAAACCATGAATATAAGTTCTGGAAGAAAAAGCAGATGAAGTAGACAGACCTGGTAGAATGGCTTCTCACTGAAGGGGGAAGCTCTTTTCCCTGCTGGGCATAAGCTATAGCAATACAATTCACAATCCATTTTGTTAAGGTAACTTTAGAAACTACCTGACCCAACCTGTTTGGAGAGAAAGAAATGAACAATTGGCCTGACTTCTTGTGATCTCTGCCTCTGTGTAGGTAAAAACACAGCTGTCTATGCACATCCAAGGTTTGGATGTATGCAACACATACTCTCCCTTAATGGGGTGACTAAGAAATAACAAGGGTAGGCAAGTAGTCTGACTCGTATTTGATTCAACTACTTTTGGGAAGAAAGAAGGGTTCGTTCTTAAGACTTTCTGAAGAATGAGATGTGTGGTTATCAAGATAGGGCTTGCAATTCTGACACCCTTCCGGCTGACATAATTGGACACTAGAAAGGCGGTCTTCCATGACAAAAAATTTTTTTAAGTCACATCAGCCAGCAATTTCAAAATTTCTGGGTCTGCCCTTGAAGCACTAAAGTGAGATTCCCAAGGGTGAGAAGGATACTTAGTCAGGGGCCTAAGATGAAAAATGCCCTTCATAAAGGCCAACATAACTTAGATGTGGAAAGAGGATGGAAAACCAGCATCCTTCACTGCATGAAGTTGGAGACAGTGGCAAGAAGCAACTTGATAGTGGAAAAGCTAGCTCTGAGCCGAAATAGTTAAGCAAGAAACAAAATGCCAGAGAATGAAGCTGAAAAAGGGTCGATATTTCTCTGAGGCCCAAATACAAAATCTCTTTCACTTGCTACAAAATACTTTCTTAGTGGAGGACTTTTGAAAAGCAAGAATGATTTTTGTGGACTAGGGAAGCTAACCTAGACTTTTGTAAGATCACTAGAAGTGGATTAACCAAGCAGTTTCAGGCATAACAGATTGGGGATCTGGCATTCCAACAGGTGAGATCAGATCCTGTTTGGTATCTAGTAGCTATGGAGGATACTTGCAATGAGACCGTAGGAAGGGGAACCATACCTGGCGAGGCCAATAAGGAGCAATGAGGATTAGATTGGTCTTCAACCTGTAGGCTTCCTGAAGAAATTTGGGTATCTAGGGGAATAGGTGGGTAAGCACAGAAAAGACCCAAGAGCCAATCCTGGACTACAGCATCTGTGGGTGACTCCCCCAAAGGAAGGACCAGAGCGAAATACCTGCTACACTTGTTTAGGGGAGAGTCAGAGGTCACAGCAAAGCTGGCCCCAATGGCTGAATACCTGCTCTGCTACTGACTGGTTCAGAGACCACTCATTAACTCTACCTGCTGAGTCTGTCCGCAAAAATGTTGGATTCACCAAGGACATGCATTGCAATGAGAAAGTGGTTTGAAGAAATCGCCTATTCCCAAACCTTCATGGCCTCCCTGCATAACTGGTACAACCTGGTTCCCCCTTTGCTTGCTGATGCACCAAACCACAGACACAGTCAAAGTACAGTTGTGTACACTTGCCATAAATGTAGATGTTAGTGTGTATTTATTATTGCAGTCATCATATTTGAGTTATCCCTGCCAGGGTAGCCCTTGGCTTGCCTGAATACCAGAGACTTGTTATTTCTGCATCTGTTGCTGTCGCTTCAGGACTGACGTCAGGTCGTCAGTAATATAAAGTAGGGCAGCCAACACCATTACATCAGTTTTTCTTGCCCTAACCTGTCAGGAGCCCTCAAGTAGGAGCCAGGTTCTGGTGAAAGAACCTCACCAGTAGAAAGTAAATAACTATGCCCCTTGTAAAGAAAGAGAAGAAAGGGAAATGGAGGGAGGGAAAACCAGGACTACAACAGTGAATACATTAACATCTACATTTACATCAAGTGTACACAACTGTACTGTGTTTTGTGTTTCATTGTTGCAGTCATCACATTTGGGTTGATTCCCAAAGCTGAGGAAATGGGTGGAGGCAAGTCAAAGAAACTAAGGGCTGGCTAGGATGCCATGCAAGCCTGCAGAGGCAAACCCTGCTTTGGATTTGGAGAAAAGGGGCAGGTGGTAACGCTTAGTAAAGGTGTGAACAGATGTCCAGGTGGGGAGTACTCTGGAAAGCAGCAGAGGTGCAGGCTGTTCTGGTGGAGCATGTCCTGATCCCCTTGGGGGGAGGCTTTCCATGCTGTTTGTAGCAGAAATAGCTGCAGTGTGCTATCCACCTGGAGATGGTTTGTTTGGAGATGGCTTTGCCTTCTGCCCCTGTAGCAAAGCTAACCAGCAATTGATCAGACTTTCCAAAGGATTTAGTCTTGTCTAGATAGAATCGGAGCTGTCTGTGCACATTTAGAGTGTGTAGAATCCTTTCCTCCTTGTTCTGGGGATTAGAAAAAAGGTGGGCAAATGAATGGATTGGTTGAGAGCCACACTGGACACCACCTTGGGCATGAAGGATGGGATAGTTCTGAGGGATACCCTGTCAGCATGGAAGATGAAGGGTTCCACAGCCAGGAGCACTTGCAGCTCAGAGACTTCTGGCTGAAGTGATAGCCAGAAGGAATGCTGTTTTCCAGGAAAGAAATTTTAGCTCTGCAGAAGAAGTTGGTTCAAAAGGTGGCAGGGTGAGTTTTTCCAATACAAGTTTAACTCCCAAGCTGGGGTTGGTGCCCTTCTGGGTGGCCTCAAGTTGCTAGCCCCTCTTAGGAACTGTTTGATCAAAGGGTGTGAGAAAAGGAGCTGCTCAGTGGGGGAAAATAAGCAGAAATAGAGGCATGAATTTTTATCGAGGAGAAAGACCACTGTGCAGTTGGACAGCTAAATAATCCAGGATGAGGGGGAGGGACGGCTGTGCCATACTGGCTCCCCTAGCCTGGATCAAGGTGCAGAACCTTTTTCTACTTGCCAGCACAAGACTTCTGGTGCTAGGGCATCTGGCCTCATGGATAACATCTTCAACCTGTTTACTGAGGTTGGCAGATAGGTTTGGGGTTAGGGAATAAGCCAAGCTGCCAGACTGTGTCTGCAATTGGGGATGAATGAATTTCCCTTCCCTCTGGGTCAGGTGGTTTGGAATCTGAGGAAGATGCCATGGGGGCAGTGGGGATAGGCTGAGCAGTAAGGGGTACCAGTGCTGCAGAGGCCAGTCTGGAGCTATAAGAATGGTCCTTGGTTTTTCCTCCATTTTTAGCAGTACCCTTGGGGATGAGAGGTAGTGGAGGAAAGGCATAGACAGATAGACTGACCAAGGGGAAGGACAGGGCATCCACTTTCCAAGCCAGTGATGCGCCCTGGTGCAGAATTTGCTGAGTTGATGGTTGGTGTGGGAGGCTAAGAGGTCGACCTTCGGGGTGCCCTAATTTTGAGTTATTAGGGTGAAGGTTCTTCTGTTGAGCTGCCACTCGTGTGAGTCCAGAAGATTTTTGCTTAATTGGTCTACCAGAGAGTTGAGAGCACCTGGTAAGAATTGCACTAACAGGTGTAGTTGCATGGCAGAGGTTGTGTGCCAAAGGGTCATAACCGGCCTGCATAGAGGGTAAGAGCGAGTCTCTCCGTTTGTTGATGTACCACATCACAGTGGTCTCATCTGTTTTGATCAGAAAAGGCCCTGGAGAGAAGGGGTTTGAAAGCTATCAAGGCGTTGACAGCCATCATCTCTTTTTGGTTGATGTGCAGAGGAATTTGCTGTGGGCTCCATTGGCCCAGTATGCACCTGCCATCCAGGTGTGCACCCCAAGCATGGTCTGATGCATCTGTGGTGAGGGGCTGGGCGGTGGGGGGGGAGAGAAAGGCAGTCCCTTGGTGTGTGAGCATGCTGTTGCCCACCAAAGAAAATCTTTTCTGAGGCAAGGAATTAAAAGGTAGAAGAGTTTCCAGGTCTTGAGAGTGTTGACACCAAAGGCTTTTTAGGTATTACTGAAGTTTCCTCATATGCAGTCTGGCATATAGAATGAGTAGTACGCAAGATGCCAAGAACCCCAGAACTTGCAGTATCTTCCTTGCAGACAGCTGGGGCATGGTGGTTAGTTGAGAGAAGTAGGCTGTCAGGAAAATTTCTCTGGTGTAAGGTATGCCATCTGGGATGCTGTGTCCAGACTTGCGCCCACAAAGATAATCCTTTGGGTGGGCACACTTGGATTTCCTTTATAGGTTCATAGGTAGGTACTATGTTATCTGCCTGAAGACATTTGTAAGCCTAGCCAGAATGTGTTGGTTTTCACTGCCCCCTTAGATTAGTTCCCTGTGCCTCTGTGCAGCACAGCCACTGAAATGATCCCTGGGGTACACTTGGTTTCCCATCCACTCATCAAGGTTTCTCTTTAAGAGTGCTAGCAAGGAGCTCTGCCTAACATAGATTGGAATCTTGTTCCAAAGCATGGGAAGTCTCTGGGACAGGAATATATCCCTCCAGCACATCCTATTTATTGTTGTGGCGAGGTTTAGATCCCTAGAGCGTGTGGCTCGACGGGATAAGGTTTTCTTTAGGTGGAGCATGTCTGTCAATTCTGGGTTGGACATGGCCTTGTATGTCAGGCAGAGATCACCTCTTAGCAGGCGGTATGCAACTGAGTACAGCTGGAGTTTCTTCAGTCGAGCTACACAGGGCATATGTTTGAGGCCAGAGATCCTCTTGGTGAGGTACTTCTGTAATCTTTTCAGCTGTCACAAGTGTCTTGAAAGTTACATCCCAAATGGGGCGTTGTACTCTATAGAATGGGTCTGATGAGTGATGAGTAAAGGGGCACAATGACCTCTTTTGATATGGATGCGAACCCTTTTGTGATTAGGTGGGCCACATAGGATTTTCTAACCACTTTGGCAATGTGATTAGCAAAGCAGAGATTACTATCTATTTGGGTCCCCAGATCCCTTATTACATTTTCCGTATGTAGAGGACTACCACCTATGTGGTAGTTTGTGGGTACTTTGTTTCCAAAGGGAATAACTATGCACTTTTTGGCATTTAGCTTGAGGCCATGATTTTGACACCAGGTATCCGAGACTTTTGGAGGATGTCTACGTCAACCGGTGAGTCAATTATATCCCCTAGTTTGCAGTTGTCTGAACTTTGTCAGCCATAGTCCTCCTATGCTATTTTGTACCCTCTGAGAAGTATATGCCGAACAGGAGGGGTCCTAGGACTGAGCCCTGGAGAACGCCACTTGTAACCGGTTTAGAGTCTGGCCTTGCTCCCGCAACTCTCACCATGTGGGTTCTGTCTGTGAGCCAATTAGCAACCCATCTTGTGACAGGGGTTATGTTCAGGTTGGTGAGCTTGTCTATAATACCAGAATGGGGAATGGTGTTGAAGACATTTGCGAGATCTAGGTAGGCTGTGTGGACCACCTTTCCCTCGTCTATAGCCTTGGTAATTGTCTCAGTCGTCCACCAGGTTTAAAAGGCATGATCTGCCCTTAAAGCTGAACTGGGTATGGTCCAGTGTTTTGGAGGTTCCCAATGTCTCTGTTAATGAGTTCCAAGATGATGCACTCCATAGCCTTGCAGACCAAGCCAGTCAGGCTTAGAGGGTGATAGTTCCCAGGGTCTGCTGTGGCCTTTGTGGAGTGGAAAAACCGTTGCTGTGCACCACTCTATGGGTACATAGCCTGTGGAGAGGCCTAGTTTGAAAAGTGCGTTTAGGTGAGGGGTTAGTCTGAGCTCGGGTAGGACGCAGCCTGGGACACCATCCAGTCCCACTGATGCTGTGTTTTTGGCTTTGGAGAAGGCTATTTTAACGAGTGTGTCTGATTTCAGTGGCTCTACATTCTTCTGGTATGGTTATGGGCCCTTTTGGGGGTGAAGTTTGCATTGAACCTGTCTGCCAGGATGTTGGCAATATCGGTTGGTTGTGTATTTTGTGCCATTCTGCACCAACTCGGTGCAGATCTGAGCATTGCCACTTAGATTCTTGACATAGTTAAAGAATGCCTTGTGGTTATCTTTGGAGTCCTTGGCAAGTTTTCTTTCAAAAGCTCACCTTGGACGATTTTATGAGGGATTGTAGTTTCTTGCCGATACTGATCAGGGATGTCTTCCCTTCTTGGGATTTTACTCTTCTGTACTAGTTTTCTCCTACTGCATAGCTTGTTTATGGCAAGGGTCCACACCAGACTGGTTTCCTTTTCTTAGAGGAGTGAGTCTTGGTTTTGCTTGGGATAGCAACATCCATGCATTCTTGTAGGTGTCTGTAGAATGCATTAAAGGATTTTGCAGCTTGGACAGCGTTATCCTTTAGCATGGGGGCTTTGAAACTTTCCATCTTAAATAACGTGAAGTTTGCTTTTGAAAATTTTTTTACAGTTGTTTCCTTGTCCGATGGGGGCAGAATGTGGCTATCCAAAGTGATTTGTTTAAGGTCAGATCTAACCAGCGAGGGGTGGACCTCCGGTGTGGAACACCAGTCGCCCATGTTGGTGATGACCAGGTCCAATATGTTGTCCCCTCTGGTTGGAGTGTTGACCAGTTCCAGGGCATTTGAGTTTATAAATTCTAGGAAATGTTGGGCAAGGGAGTTAGTACTTGAGTAGTTCTCCCAGTTAATGTTTGGGTAGTTGAAATCGCTCAATATTAGGGTGTTTGGTAGGATGTTTATGTTACTCTGTTTCTAGAAATGCAGACTGGGGGTCCTGGGACATGGGTGCAATTCAAATTGTAGCTTTCTACAGTTATGCCCATTGTTAGTTGCACATAGATAATTCTCTGAAGCATCGGGCTGTGCCACTAACCTGGAGGTGTGGGTATCCTTGATTAATATGGATACTCCCCCACCTTTTGTATTTCGGTCCGGGTTCTGTGGCCGAAATTTATGGAATGAGTTGTAGCCTGGTAGTGCTGGGGTGCTCTCGAGCCTTAAATCAGGTTTCTATTACTGCACATATATAGATTTTCTCCATACTGAGGAGTGCCTCGAGTGAGTGCATTTTGAGGTTTAGACTTCTGGCATCGGGTAGTATTACCTTCACATTTTTGTTACTTGTGCTATTTACGGCGGTGGGTATGTCTTTTGAGCCTTGCCTAAAAAGGGCACTATGGGGTGGCAAGAACCTTGGTCAGTATTCAAAAGCCTAAGGGTGACAGGTGAAAGCAGTCTCTAGTGAAGCAATGTGGCTTGTCGAGCATGTCATTCCAGGCAGACACTGGATCCCCTTTGACACCAGAAACTTAGGCAATTGTTGAAACTGAATTTTTTTATACCGTGGTATCATTCTTGGTGAGGGCAGGATGCTTCTCAGGGTCAGGGTCATACCGGCCTGGGCTACGAGATCAGAGAGCTCTTCCATGTTGCTTCATGTAGTCCAGGGAGATGCGGCTCAGGTCATTCACACCATGGACAATGACAGTCGTATTTGTACTTGCTCTGGAGTGACCTGAGTGCTTGTGTTATGTGGCGGATCCTGGCACTCGACAGGCAGCCAACAGTAACATTTCTCTTTATTCAGCCTAGTGAGTGGGATGTCAGTGTGCCTGACTATAGAGTCACCTATTACTAGTACGTTTATGCTATTTTGCCTTTTGAGGGCTGTGATTGTGTGCCACACTGGTTTTGTGAAGTATGTTTCATGGTTTGTGTTGGGGGGGGGGGGGGGCTGCTGGGATGTCTGCTTTGGAGGGCGTTGTTACTTTTGCAGATTTTTTATTTAGCACCTCAGAGTAGGTTTTCATGTATTTACGTGTGTTTTTTGCCAGTGCTGGTTTAATGGGTCTGTGAGACTGGTGTTGTGATGCCAGTATTTCCCTTCTCCTCTTGACTGCCTGATCCAGTCTTGGGTTGAGAGAGCTTAGTCTCCAGTTTGGCTATATAATTGCATCTCTCACATGTATTAGTGTTTGGTGGTATGAAGAGAGGGTTGTCAGTGTTCATGTTTGATTGTACATGTACCGTTTTCATTGACTGTGTACCCTAGGGAGGTTAGTAGGGTCTTTACAAAGGTCAGGTGCTTGAGCAGCGTTTCCTGGCTGGCTGCCTGAATAAAGCAGTCGTCCAAGTATGAGTAAATCTATATATTTCTTTGTCTGCAAAAGGCAATGGCTGGAGCCGGACATTTTGTGAAAACTATGGGAGCAGTAGATAAACCAAAGGGAAGCGCAGAGAACTGAGAGTGTTGATATCCTACCCTGAAAGATATTCCTGCATGACTTCCTGATAAGAATGTGGAGGTAGGCCTCTTTTAGCTGTAGGGTGGCTAGGCAAGTGTCCTTGGAGAGCATGGGTAGCAGCTGCTGGAGGGTGAGCATTTCGAATTTTGAGATCACCAGTAAAGTGTTTAGAATGGATATATAGAGGATGGGGTGCCAGGTGCCCTCTTCTGGGCACCAACAAAAGTCTGAAGTAGAAGCCTTGGCCTACCTGTTCTGCAGGAATGTTTTCTACTGTGCACAGAGCAGGAAAATTTGCTTTTGAGCCTCTGCCCACTTGTTTGGTGGTAGATCTGGGAAACCCTTTTGGGGTTGGAAGGGTGTGGAAGGAAAATTTTATCCCTGAGACACTATGTTCAGAACACAGTGGTCGTGGGTAATGGTGGCCGAAATGCTTGCGTGAAAGGCAAGTTTTCCTCCTGGGGTAAATGAAGGTGGGCAGAGGGAGGAGGTAGGGGAGGCGAGTCATTCTGAGTTCTTACCATAACGGGGTGGCTTAGAACACCCTGGTTTTTATGTGGAGGTAGTCCACTGCTTAGATCTCTGCATTCCTTGTGGCTGCTGTCGGGGGGGGGGGGGTCTGGTTCCCTGAGGCCTAGGCTGGACTGGCTTAGTGGGAGCAGGAAAGGACCAGTGTTTAGTGGGACAATGCCTGTTGAACCTGGACAGCTGGACCTGCAAGAAATCCTTAACTGTTTGCATAGATTTTGCTTTTTCCTCCATCTAAGACTTCTGTCTTAGTGCCAAAATAAGTTATTTGTGCAAAGGGGCATGTAACAATTTAGATTTGACATGGTCTGGCAGGGGCTGTTCCTTAAGCCATGCATGCCTTCTAATGACAGATCCAGTGACTGCTGCCCTGCAAGAAACTTCAAGGGCGTCAAAACCACAGTGCAAGGTGTGCTTAGTTACTTGACTTGCAGAAAGCATTAACTCTTGTAAATTTAGATTCTGCCCAAGCAGGGAAGAAATGTTGAGGAGTTGCAGGGCATGTTGCTAAAATTTCAGCATATGGAACTGACAATTTAGTGCCCTGATAGCAAGAGTAACTGAAGTGTATACTTTTTCACCAATCTGTCTGGTGCTCTGGAATCCCTGTCTGAGGAGTATGATTCTCAAGAGGCTGCTTTAACCCCTTTAGGCCCTTGAGAAGTTGCCTCAGGGTCAGCAGTAGTATTTTTTAAAAAATGTGCAAGTCAGGGACTCTATAGTACTTGTCTGGTTTTCTGGGTGGACGAGGCAAGAGTGTCAGGAGGCAAGCTGGATTACAGGAAAACATCCTCCACAACCATCCAGGACTGGGGGCAATGGCCAAGGGTCTGTGCTGTGGAAGATTTAGGAATTCCTGGAGTCTCTTTTTAGACTAAGGGTAGTCGTGACTCTTCCATTGGAAATGCTCCCTTAAGGTATGCAGGCTTTCCCCAAAGGAAAAATCCTTTAGGGAGAGGTTGACTGAATGGAATCCTCTGCATCAGAGGTAGAGAAGGGTTGCATGTCTTCATATTCAGATGCATCAGTCTCATCTGACTCTTGTTCAGACAAAAGTACAGGGGATGGACCTCTTTTCCTTTTGGAGGGGGTAGCTTGGCTTCCCCTGATCAACATAAGGTCTTCTGCCATGTTAAACATTTGAGACTGAGGCAAGGAAGCAGGAGCCTGCAAATGGGTTGTCGATTCCTTGGGTGTGGTTCGTACTCTGGGCCTTTGAAACTGTTTCTGAAAGAACAGTAGTCACGAAAGATGTCAGTTTGTATCTAGAATCGGTAGTGTAAAGGCCTTCCTCGGAAGCCGGTGACTGCTCAGCGGCACCAGACCAATCCAAAGTAGAGACGACCACTGGATCCTTAGTCAAAGGAGAGTTTTGCGGCATACAAAAGGGTCTTGGTAGCGGCCTGCGAATCCACAGAAGTGGGCATAAGGGGCTGTGAAAGCACCTCACTGAGGACCAGAGAACTGACTAGATTAACGGAAGCGTCTGTAGGTTTGGACCTGTGCAGTCTGTGTCTTTATCTTTGTTTTGGAAGATCAGCTGTCTGATGGCTTACCGAAGCCATATCGGCATTCCAATACTGTAAGCAAAAATATCTGACTACAATAAGGGCCATACAGATAGTTATGGCGATGAAATAAGCAATAAAGTGACAATGGGGGACATCGTGGTCTGAGCCTAGATAAGTGACTCAGTAAGAATGGAAGTCGTGGTGCGGTATTTGCTTTCCACAGGCAAGACCATTAACTTTTACTGACATCGGTTAGTGGAAGAAATAAAGGATCCCCACTGGGGTACTTCGCTTTAAAAGCGGCCGACTGGCACTCATGCAAACTTTCTGCTTCGGGCTCTACGGCAAGAAAGACTAGTGTAATGGCATCGGCTGGCTTACTTTATACTACTGACGACCTGACTTCAGTCCTGGAGCGACAGCAACCAACGCAGAAATACTAAGCGTCTGATATTCGGGCCAGCCAAGAGCAACCGTGGCAGGGATAACCCAAATGTGATGACTGCAACAGTGAAACATGAACATCTGCAAATATTCCCAGAAGAAAGCAGTCATGAAAGGCTTGCAACATGGACTGCCCACATCTCAAACATTTATGTGCAACTTTGTCTCAATAGTGGACCACATGCCTTAAACCATCCTTCCTTGGAAATTCCCACGCCAGGGAGACGTCAAAGGTCACTGCGGCTGAAGGAATGGGAAAAATGAATGGCCTCCTAAGATGGAAATCATCCATTAATATCCACCACCAGAGATGGCGCACCTGCAAATCAGAGCGAGTGACTAGAGCAGACAAGAGGATGGACGCTGAATAAACCATTGTGCCACTAGGATCCAATGAAGAATTCGCATGAAGAACCTGGCAAAGGGTACCAAAATAATAGCAGCCGACACTGACCCCAGGGCAATGAGGACCAGTGGAGCTGGTGGATCGGGAGTGTCTAAAGATGTAACTTGTTGTCTCAGGGATAATATTCGAGAGAGAAGGGCTGCTACACGCGTTACTGTGTTTAGCTCAATCCCCACGAACTATCTCCTGTACTCGAGTCAGCTTGGACTTAGTGATATTTACTGTGATCCCCAGGCAGTGAAACACAAACTGGACAGCTTGTAGTAGCCAATGCCTTGCAGGTGCCATCAGGAGCCAGTCCAGGTAAGGAAAAACGTGGAATCTTTGTAGACAAAGATGAGTTGCAACCACTGCCATGCATTTGGTGAACACCCAAAGGGTGCTGGTGAGGCCAATGGTGCTCTGAACTGAACTAACCCCCCAACTGGAACCACAGACTACATCTGGAGCACCTATTTTGATACAGTACACATTCTGGAGATCTACAGAACCCATCCAGTCATCCTTGCATAGCAGCAGCAGAATGGACTGCAACGTAACCATGAAAAACAGTGTTCCTTACAAACCGATTCAGACTCCTCCAACCCAAAATGGGTCGAAGGTCCCATTTAGTCTGTGGCACCAAAAAGAAGCAAGAGCAAGTTCCACACCATTATTGTTCGGTGGGGACCTGCGGGATGACTTTTGTTTAAGGGTTTTTGAACTTCTAGGACATTATCCCTTTGACTGGGTGGCACGTCAGAGGCTTGCTGAAACTGGGAGGAGGAAAGGAAAAAAAATTATTTCCAGAAGCTACTATATTCAACACCCAGGAGTTGCTTACGTTTGGTCCAGGCTTCCGGGTGTAAAGAAAGTCTGCCCTCAAGTGCCCCCAGAGTAAGACAGTTGAGCAGTACTTCAGGAGAGCTGGAAGGGCCAGTCAGAGAAAGGTTCTGTGAAGCCCTGATTTTGCAGACCCCCCCCCCTCATACTACAAGGTCTGCCATTGAACCCTCTTCCTCTAGGAGTGGATTCATACTGCAAGTCAGAAAGAGGTCCCTGGGATTTACAGGAGCACATTCTCTTCCCACTTGGCTGGGTCTTGGAGAAGGTCCACTGGGGGTAGAAAAACTTGATCCCTATGGCAGATAGGGTCCAGCCTTCCTGTTCACTACAGGTAAGGGTTTCTTTAAACAGAGGTCCCAAACAAAGAGGAACCGTCAAAAGGCGAGATAATGGTAGATGCCTTAAAGGATTCCACAAACCCTCAAAGTCTCATCCGGACATGTCTCCTAAGGGCTATGCCTGAACCAGCTACTTGTGAGTACCTTCCACAACTTGGGAGATGAACATCATTGAGGAATTAGCTATAGAGGACATAGTAGTCAGCTGAGGAGAACTTTCTACAATTTTCCTCTGACAGTGACTGCGTCAGAAAGATGGGAGATTGTTAATCAAATCTCTCTGAAGACGTGTGAAGTGCCACGTAATGCAATGCTCTCAATGAGAAAGTGGCAGAGGACAACACACACTTCCCATGCCTGTCCAAAGCCCAAGACTCCCTGATTTGGGGATGAACAGTAGAGCTGTGTTCCACTAGCTCCCTTCTAGTGGCTGAAGACACCACAATGGCATCAACTGGGGCACCTTTACTCCAATGCTGTCACAGTGGGGCCTAAGATACTTATCCGCACGTTTAGGTGTCCATTCAGTTGTGTCAGGCTCCTTCCAACTCAGTGGGTGATGAAGTCAATGAGTTTGTCTGCCTGTGTGGTCCCCCAGGATGTCGTTGGGCCCATCCTGAACTCCTTCACAAACAATGACTCCTCGAAGGGGAAATGGGAAGACCATCCACCCTTTTGCTTCAGAATTTCTAGGATATCCCCACATGAAATATCGGGTGGAGATCGGGGGGACGGTTCCCCTTTGAAATCAGCGTCCTCTCTCAATAACTTTAAGGGGGAGTCTAGAGGTTTCCTCTTGCACAGGTGCTTGAGAGGAGCCTCCTCCGTTGGTATTCGGGGAAGACTTCGATGACAGGGGAGCCCTTGCTCAGAGACAAGTTGAAGGTTTTCCAGGGGAGGCTGGCTACAGATCTGATGAATGGAAGCTAAGCCCCGATCCACTGAGGATTAGGTAGGGCCCGGCAGAGGGACCGGGTCTTAGAATGCCCTCTGTCGCATGGAAGATGACAATGCCGACAGGACCCCTCCCCCCACTCCAGTGGCAATCACCACTAAGGGAGAAAAAGACTAGGTTATCCTGGATTGGACACCTCCAGAAGGCACAGGGCCGAAGTAGTCGAAGGCTGAGGCCCCCAGGGGGAAGAATGGCTCCAAACAGGTTGGAGAAGACACTGGCCCAGAGGACTCAGCACCGACATCTCAGTTCTGGGACCCACTCTGCTCCAAAGGGAGCAGAGCCGAGCTGGTCTGGGACAGTGTCGGGGTAGAGGGAAAAAAGCTATTCTGCCCTCTGTCAGTCCACTCGGGACAGCCAAGTCATAAGGCTCCAAAATTAAAGATGGTACAAAGAGAAGGCTGTAGTATTGGGGGCAAAATCCCCAAGCTGGATCTGGGCTTTGAGGAAGCTTATCTGATCCATACTGGAATGGGCTAGCAGAGAGAATCTGGAGGACACAGATGTGTGAGAACCTAGCTTGCAATATGATAGGTCAGACGGTCCAGATAGGAAAGGGGGAATTACTTCATCCCAGAGTATAGATCCAAAACATCAGACCCTGGCAAAGCTGACTAGGAGTCCGCAACGCATTAGAGGTGCTGTGGATCTGAACAGGATCCACAGTCTGACAGGGTACTCAAACCAGAGATGTGAGGATCTGGCAGAGAGAACGTATTCAACGGAGGCTCCATCAGATATGACGGTCCTCTAATTCAGAGAAATGAGAACCTGACTGATCACAGGAAGATGGATCTGAGAATCTCCTCAAGAGCAGAAGACGTGGTCCCCACAGAAACAGAAGGGGTACGCTTCTTGGCTACACGGATCTGGGCTCCAGAAGCCAGGAGAAGTCCCCATTGGAAAAGTTTATTTTGCCTTCTGTGAGGTTCTGGGGATTGAAGGCAGATCAGATATCCCATAGCATGCAATATAAGCACATCTTGCGGGTATCACAATGTGGGATCTTATGCCCACAAGAGGCACACTTCCTAAAACCAGAGGGCTTTTCTGCCTTGTCAGACAAGCTGGCTAGCACTCGCACAAGCCACTCAAAACAGTCTACAGGCAAGCACTAATACTCTAGAAAAAAAAAATACCAGGAACAATTTTTTTTTTCTTTAAGAAATAGGCGAGAGAAAGAAACTCGGAAGGGTTAGACGGAGGGGCATGAAAGAAACCCTAATGTCAGCGACAACTTGTTTGTCTTACGGCTTTTTCCCGGTAAGGGGTAGCCACAGCAGAGCTCCGGTCCGCTGATGATTGGCAGTAGATTTTTACTAAACGCCGAGGTGCCAGCTCGATGCCCAACCTTCAACGAAGGAACGCCCATTTACGCACGCATGTCTTTAGAACGCTACCCAACTGCGGGGAGGACATGCAGACTCCACACAGAAGGCACTCCCCAAGCCAAGCAGACAATCGAACGGGAGAACCTCTTGCTGTGAGGTAACAATGCTACCGCCGTACCACCGCGGAAACCCAATTACCAAAAGAAAATGCCTAAAATGGCAGGAAAGGCTAACAGCATATGTACAGAAAAGACTATTAAAGAGCTTTAAAACTACTAGAAAAAATTTACAGAAAAAATGAACAAATACCAATTATCTGCAGCAAATGAGACCAGAGGGTTTGAAAAGGAGTGAGGCATTACAGAAGTGGGAGGAGTTTGACACTGATCATTAGCAGCTGGAAGAATTGGCTAAGTCGGATCAGATAACTAATCCGAAGACCCATATGTGATGCATAGTGAAATTGACAAAATAAACAGTTTTCATATTGAGACACCACTTGTAAGGCATCACAATAGACCTTAACTTCTCTGCAATCACGTTACATTTCCCAGGAACGTGCACTGCTATCAGAAATAGACTGGATCAGATTGCCCATTGCCACACTTAAAACTTCTACACAGAATGTAAGATTTGGCTCCCCTTGTTTATGTACCAAGACCACTGACATTGTCTGAATCTTAACTGTCCTGGTGGATGTCTTGAAAAGCCTGCAACGCTAAGAGTACAGCTTATTTCCAGCACACTGTGTTGACCTTTTTGGGCGACTACGTGCCTTGGACTGTCCTTAGCAGGAAGTCCCTCAAACCAGATCTGGGAGGAATCTGTGGTCATTATGGCCTTGGGTTGGGGGAAAAATAAAGGGATGACCTTTCACTTGATTGTATCCACCTTACGAGATTTTTTTTGCAAGCTTGAGTTATCTTTACCTGAATGGACAGAGTGTGAAAGAATAGAACCGCTGAATAGCTATGCCCACTGTAGTATTCGCATATTCTACCTTGATAACGGTACTAGGATGAATGCCACTGACATGCAGCTTAAAGCTTGACGGATTAATTCATCTGAGACAGGAGTTTTGGATGATTTTCCCGACGTAGAACACACTAAATTCTTGACAAAGGAAGAGAAAGTACATATGAATTCTAATGTCAGAGTTGGCTCCAGAGGACATTTGTTGTAACTGACTGAAATACCAGATGGCAGCATGGGTGACGTGCGTAATCTTGGGCTTACAACAGTTGAAGTCTGGTTACAGCAGTGACACGCCACTTGTCTAGTTACGGAAAAAAGAAGTTATGTCCTTACCATAACGTTCCATATGGAGTGTTAATCTCGCTTTGTTCTTACACGGGTTCGGAGCCGATCCTCGGCTCCGAGTCGGAATCGCAAAGTTCTGCATCTCAGAGAAGCTCGAGAACAGACTATATCCCACAAGCCTCCCCGCCATTACTAAGATCTAGTTTGCAAACAAACCAGACTGACAAACCAATACCTCAGGTGCAAGAACTACCAACACACTCAGACATCCAGAGAGGCTCTCTCACCATAGCAAAATAGCTAAGGGTAGAAGCATATACCCCATGAGACACAAAACAATATACCCCGGAAGGGGTTAAGACATTTCAATCAGAGTCTAGTCCTACCCGTTCTTCCAAAACACGTGAGGGAGGGAAGGGAGGGAATGTAAGAACAAAGGCGAGATGAACACTCCACATGGAACGTTATTGGTAAGGACATAACTTCTTTACGTGAGAGTGCTTAATCTCGCAGTTTGTTCTTACACACCGTAGGCCCCTAGCTCCTCACCCCGAGTGACTCATGGAAAACGCTCCTAAGCACAGTGGAACCAAAAGATGTCCTGTCTTTGGAGGCCTTGCCAACTCTATGAGTGATGAATGTATGTGGCTTTAGAGACCACGTGGCTGCTGCACAAATAGTGTCCAAAGGCAAACGAGCTGCATGAGCCAAGGAAGTGGAAACGGATCTGGTAGAATGGGCCTTAGGTTTGGTAGGCAAGGACTGATTCGACTTAGAGTATACAAAGGCTATACAATCAGCAAGCCATTTAGATAATGTACGCTTTGTAATTGCCATGCCCTTTTAATCAGGCAACCACGGTTGGTGCCTGTAATAGCCCCTTCCAATAAACTTCAGGGGCTCTCAGTGCAGCATATACCCCTAGTTTCCAGAAGGAGGGAGTTCGGTGGTTTTGACTGGGAAACCCTACCTTTGGAATGGTTTAGCATAGAGACTATCTGGGTGGAAAACGATGGGGGCCAAATTTCGCCTGCTCGGGTCACGCAGTAACGCTTTGAAAAAGTGTCCAATAAGAACTTAGGGAGGGAGGCAGGTCAAGGGGGCCAGGCTGGACACAAGTTAAAGTCCATAAAACTACGGGCCCGAATGGGAAGTTCCTTTAAAGTCTTACAAAGTCTGAGACTGATGGGGGCACCAATATGGACTTCATATGGCCACCAATATGGAAGTTCATATGGCAAGCTTTTTGGAAGCAGGCCCATCGAAGGGGGAAAAAATCCGTTATGTAATCCGGTACCAAGCGGTCAAGTCGGGAACCCGTTCGGGTTCCTTACTCCTGAGCAGTTTTTAGTGGAGCTTTAAAGGCAAAGGAACCCCGAGAGAAGAGTCACTGGGGGCGGAAGCCTATCTGCTTTTGAAGGATCCAAGAGACAGGTGGACTCCCGGGAATAGGTCCAAGCTGGTCGGGTCCACCAGGTCCGGAGGGCTCAAGGGCCAAACCGGAGGCCGAGGAACTTGGGGCCCCTTCGGCTTCCCAGAGTCTGGCCAAGGGTGGGGAGAGCATCCCCTCCCAATCGTGTTTCAGTGCAGGGACCCGGGGGAAGGGAAATACTTCTGCAGGCTCCAGGAGCGAGAGGAGCCAGCGGCCCAATCTGCAGAAGCACTTGCCCAAAAGGGGCCCGGGAGGGACCTGCCATGAAGATGCGGGGAGCCAGCATGCCGTGGCCATCAGACGTGACCGAGCTCTGCCCATCCAAACTATGGCCCTGCTACGAAGCCGTCCCTCCTTTTGAAGACAAGAATGGGCACTGGCCCCAACGTAGAGGGGAAAAATACCCCGATTGCCAAACAGAGCAGAACCATCAAAGGGGCGTCAAAACGACGCCTTGAAGGGCTCAGGCTAGTGGCGGAGCCAGGCCTGACGCCCAGTGACCAGTCCTGTCCTCGCAGCTCTAGCGGCGCCTCCGTAGCATGGGAGAGTAGCCGATAGAAGTATTTGTGACTGACCTAAGAGTGGCCATTTTGGTGGAGTGCAGAGCCTGTCCTCCTCGAAATGGACTTAGGGGGATGCAGCGCATTCTTAATAAGGTCTCGCTGCATCCTAATAACATGTGCCAAATAGTTCAGCGCCTTACCGAGAAGGTCGCCGAACTGAACATCCGCTTCCCAAGCGGTCCATCATCCGAGACTCCTTGCTCGGTGGGTGGACTGAGGGACTCTCCTGAGCCAGTTCCTCTTTGTGGCCGCCGCCATCAACATGGCATCTACAGGAGGCCCCTTACTCCAATGGGTCCTGTCGGAGGGCGGCTAAGGATCCTGTCAGGTCTTTGGGAATTGGCTCCATGGTGTCCGGTTCCTTCCACGCCTGGTGGTAATAAGGTCCACCAGGGGTCGGCAGGGGGACACCCAAGAGGTAGACGGGCCTGCTTCAATGCCTCCAAGAACACGGACTCGTCCGAGGAAGACTTGGGGGCAGACCACCCCTAATACGGAGTATTTCCATGATGTCTCCGAAGGAGACATCCTCGGGGTGACCGTGGGGAGCCTTCCCCTTCCTCCAAGTCCGTGTCTTCAGTGAGAGACTCGGGGAGTCAATGTGCCTCCTTTTGCTAAGCAGCGAGGAGCCTCCTCTGGGGGGCTGTCAGAGGAGTCCTCGCGAACAGCAATTTGCTCCATGGGAGCAACTTGGGGCACAGAAACGGGCTGTCCCAGGGGCCGGATGGTGGAAGCCCGGCCCAGTGCAGAGGGAGCGGGACGGAGCCGGGCAAGTGCCGGGGTCCGGAGACCCTCAACAGAGCCCTCTCCACTACATCAAAGCCGGGGAGCCGACCATCAAAGGATCCGACAATCGCCCTCGGATCCGAAGAGTGGATCGGAGCCGGGCGCCAAGCACTCGGATCCGGCGACAGTGCGCCCGACACAGACGGCGCCGGCGAGCACTGATCCCCGGATCCGGCTCGGATCCAGGCTCCGAGATCGGATCCGACGCACTGAGGGCATGGTCGGATCCGGCACCAAGTACCATCGGCCCGACCTCCCCGCCCGGCTGCTCGGCTCCAGTTGCTCCAACCCGATAGCGGGTCGGAGAAGGAGCAATAGGCTTAAAAGGGTGTTGAGCTCCTCGGAGGGGGAGGCAAGAGCACTCCCATCTGCATCTGGGCCTGGATGAACCTTATCATCCGTCCAGATCAGCATCCAAAGGCTATGGGTAGATCTCGACGAGGCTACCGAGGTAGGCCTGGAATGCCTCCTCGATAGCCTCGACGATCGGGTCTCCTCCTCCTCAGGACCCGTGAGAAGCACACAGGGGACCGGAGCCGAGAAGGAGGAGACCGACTGAGGAAGCCGGGGAGAAGCTTGGCTGGCGGGCCGAAACAGAGGTCTCGGCCCGCCAGGTGCTTCTCCCTCCGTCCTTTTAGATGCATCCCTCTCCTGTCCTGAAGCGGAGTTTGAGTCCCAGGAGCAGGAGGGGTGCCACAGGGGAACAACTGCAGCCGCAGGAGTCCAAGGAGCGGAGGTCGGAGCCGAGTCCGGCGGTAAAAGACCCGCCAAGACCAGCTTGACCTCCGCCTCCTCAGTGCCCTGGGGTTGAACCCTGCACAAAATGGAACAACCAGATGTGAGGTGTTCAACCCCAAGACACTTAACACACCGAGTGTGGCCATCAGCCGGTGAGAGCTATGGCCACACTGAGCATTTTGAAAATATGGACTTAGGCTGTTCAGCCATAGTCTATAACTTAACCTAAAGTTACAGAAAAGTAACTTAAACAATAAAAAGCACACAGGCCTCACACACACTCTACGCACCAGCGAGGGAGGGAATAAAATTACTACTGAAATTTAAATTAAACTAAAACAGTCAATAATAACAGGAAACCTACAACTTTCACACAAAAATTGTTAAAGAAAGAAAAAATTCTCTATTTTTCAACAAGAAAATAGTCTACTTAGCTGAGAGCTATGTATCCACATCTAGTTACCAGCGCGGCAAACAAGATCTGAGGTCATGAGGGTAGAGCAGGGCATTATGGGTGAGGGGAGGAGCTGAGAGCTTGGATCCATAGCTGGAAAACTATGCCGGTTCGGATCCGATATCGGATCCATAACCCACAGGTTGCAGACAAATGAATATCCTACTTCAGATGACTAGGTTATCCTGGATTGGACACTTCCAGAAGGCACAGGGCCGAAGTAGTCGAAGGCTGAGGCCCCCAGGGGGAAGAATGGCTCCAAACAGGTTGGAGAAGACACTGGCCCAGAGGACTCAGCGCCGACATCTCAGTTCTGGGACCCACTCTGCTCCAAAGGGAGCAGAGCCGAGCTGGTCTGGGACAGTGTCGGGGTAGAGGGAAAAAAGCTATTCTGCCCTCTGTCAGTCCACTCGGGACAGCCAAGTCATAAGGCTCCAAAATTAAAGATGGTACAAAGAGAAGGCTGTAGTATTGGGGGCAAAATCCCCAAGCTGGATCTGGGCTTTGAGGAAGCTTATCTGATCCATACTGGAATGGGATAGCAGAGAGAATCTGGAGGACACAGATGTGTGAGAACCTAGCTTGCAATATGATAGGTCAGACGGTCCAGATAGGAAAGGGGGAATTACTTCATCCCAGAGTATAGATCCAAAACATCAGACCCTGGCAAAGCTGACTAGGAGTCCGCAACGCATTAGAGGTGCTGTGGATCTGAACAGGATCCACAGTCTGACAGGGTACTCAAACCAGAGATGTGAGGATCTGGCAGAGAGAACGTATTCAACGGAGGCTCCATCAGATATGACGGTCCTCTCGAATTCAGAGAAATGAGAACCTGACTGATCACAGGAAGATGGATCTGAGAATCTCCTCAAGAGCAGAAGACGTGGTCCCCACAGAAACAGAAGGGGTACGCTTCTTGGCTACACGGATCTGGGCTCCAGAAGCCAGGAGAAGTCCCCATTGGAAAAGTTTATTTTGCCTTCTGTGAGGTTCTGGGGATTGAAGGCAGATCAGATATCCCATAGCATGCAATATAAGCACATCTTGCGGGTATCACAATGTGGGATCTTATGCCCACAAGAGGCACACTTCCTAAAACCAGAGGGCTTTTCTGCCTTGTCAGACAAGCTGGCTAGCACTCGCACAAGCCACTCAAAACAGTCTACAGGCAAGCACTAATACTCTAGAAAAAAAAAATACCAGGAACAATTTTTTTTTTCTTTTTTTTTTTTTTTTAAGAAATAGGCGAGAGAAAGAAACTCGGAAGGGTTAGACGGAGGGGCATGAAAGAAACCCTAATGTCAGCGACAACTTGTTTGTCTTACGGCTTTTTCCCGGTAAGGGGTAGCCACAGCAGAGCTCCGGTCCGCTGATGATTGGCAGTAGATTTTTACTAAACGCCGAGGTGCCAGCTCGATGCCCAACCTTCAACGAAGGAACGCCCATTTACGCACGCATGTCTTTAGAACGCTACCCAACTGCGGGGAGGACATGCAGACTCCACACAGAAGGCACTCCCCAAGCCAAGCAGAGAATCAAACGGGAGAACCTCTTGCTGTGAGGTAACAACGCTACCGCCGTACCACCGCGGAAACCCAATTACCAAAAGAAAATGCCTAAAATGGCAAGAAAGGCTAACAGCATATGTACAGAAAAGACTAAAGAGCTTTAAAACTACTAGAAAAAATTTACAGAAAAAATGAACAAATACCAATTATCTGCAGCAAATGAGACCAGAGGGTTTGAAAAGGAGTGAGGCATTACAGAAGTGGGAGGAGTTTGACACTGATCATTAGCAGCTGGAAGAATTGGCTAAGTCGGATCAGATAACTAATCCGAAGACCCATACGTGATGCATAGTGAAATTGACAAAATAAACAGTCTTCATATTGAGACACCACTTGTAAGGCATCACAATAGACCTTAACTTCTCTGCAATCACGTTACATTTCCCAGGAACGTGCACTGCTATCAGAAATAGACTGGATCAGATTGCCCATTGCCACACTTAAAACTTCTACACAGAATGTAAGATTTGGCTCCCCTTGTTTATGTACCAAGACCACTGACATTGTCTGAATCTTAACTGTCCTGGTGGATGTCTTGAAAAGCCTGCAACGCTAAGAGTACAGCTTATTTCCAGCACACTGTGTTGACCTTTTTGGGCGACTACGTGCCTTGGACTATCCTTAGCAGGAAGTCCCTCAAACCAGATCTGGGAGGAATCTGTGGTCATTATAGCCTTGGGTTGGGGGAAAAATAAAGGGATGACCTTTCACTTGATTGTATCCACCTTACGAGATTTTTTTTGCAAGCTTGAGTTATCTTTACCTGAATGGACAGAGTGTGAAAGAATAGAACCGCTGAATAGCTATGCCCACTGTAGTATTCGCATATTCTACCTTGATAACGGTACTAGGATGAATGCCACTGACATGCAGCTTAAAGCTTGACGGATTAATTCATCTGAGACAGGAGTTTTGGATGATTTTCCCGACGTAGAACACACTAAATTCTTGACAAAGGAAGAGAAAGTACATATGAATTCTAATGTCAGAGTTGGCTCCAGAGGACATTTGTTGTAACTGACTGAAATACCAGATGGCAGCATGGGTGACGTGCGTAATCTTGGGCTTACAACAGTTGAAGTCTGGTTACAGCAGTGACACGCCACTTGTCTAGTTACGGAAAAAAGAAGTTATGTCCTTACCATAACGTTCCATATGGAGTGTTAATCTCGCCTTTGTTCTTACACACTGGTTCGGAGCCGATCCTCGGCTCCGAGTCGGAATCGCAAAGTTCTGCATCTCAGAGAAGCTCGAGAACAGACTATATCCCACAAGCCTCCCCGCCATTACTCAGATCTAGTTTGCAAACAAACCAGACTGACAAACCAATACCTCAGGTGCAAGAACTACCAACACACTCAGACATCCAGAGAGGCTCTCACCATAGCAAAATAGCTAAGGGTAGAAGCATATACCCCATGAGACACAAAACAATATACCCCGGAAGGGGTTAAGACATTTCAATCAGAGTCTAGTCCTACCCGTTCTTCCAAAACACGTGAGGGAGGGAAGGGAGGGAATGTAAGAACAAAGGCGAGATGAACACTCCACATGGAACGTTATTGGTAAGGACATAACTTCTTTACGTGAGAGTGCTCAATCTCGCAGTTTGTTCTTACACACTGGTAGCGTCCC
The DNA here is from genome assembly GCF_019279795.1 of Protopterus annectens. NCBI lineage: Eukaryota > Metazoa > Chordata > Ceratodontiformes > Protopteridae > Protopterus > Protopterus annectens. The sequence continues at coordinate 512,916,512 of NC_056745.1, forward strand.
TAGCTCCGTCACCCCGAGTGACTCATGGAAAAACGTTCCTAAGCACAGTGGAACCAAAAGATGTCCTGTCTTTGGAGGCCTTGCCAACTCTATGAGTGATGAATGTATGTGGCTTAGACCACGTGGCTGCTGCACAAATAGTGTCCAAAGGCAAACGAGCTGCATGAGCCAAGGAAGTGGAAACGGATCTGGTAGAATGGGCCTTAGGTTTGGTAGGCAAGGACTGATTCGACTTAGAGTATACAAAGGCTATACAATCAGCAAGCCATTTAGATAATGTACGTTTTGTAATTGCCATGCCCTTTTTATTGTCTGCAAACGCGACAAAGAGCTGATCTGTCTTCCTGTAACTTTTAGTCCTATCCAAATAAAATCTTAACTGCCTGTGAACATCTAACTTGTGCAGCATATACTCCAACTTTAGTATGGTTCTTGAAAAAGGTAGGGAGTTCTATGGATTGGTTAATATTTATGACGGAACATACCTTTGGAAGGAAAGATGGATTTGTACGCAAAGAGACTATCTGGGTGGAAAATCAAGTAAGGTGGTCTGACCGATAATGCTTGCAGCTCTGATACTCTTCGAGCTGAAGTAACAGCTACGAGAAAAAGTGTCTTCCAAGATAAGAACTTTAGGAGGCAGGACGAAGCAGGTTCGAAGGGTGGCAACATGAGCTGTGACAATAACAAATTTAAACTCCATGGAAAGAAAGGCTTCCTGATGGGCGGCCGAAGATGGAAGGTTCCTTTCATAAGTGCCTTACAAAGTCTGTGAGACATAATGGGAGAACAGTCCTCACCAATATGGAAGTTCTATATGGTCCTCACCAATATGGAAGTTCTATATGGCCGCCAACTGTACTTAGTGTGGAAGCAGAGGCTCCTTCGTGAAAGAGGATAGATAAAAATTCCAGTACTTTATGTAAAGGAGCTACCAAGGGGTCTAAGTGTTGGCTAGACGCCCAGTATACAAAGCGCTTCCATTTACTCCTGTAGAGTTTTGTAGTGGAAGCTTTATGAGAGGCAACCAGAATGTGTTGAACTGCCGGAGAAAGTAGATCAGACCTGGCTAGGCAGGGAAGCGGAGCAGCCAAGCTGCTAGTTTGAGGGATTGAAGAGACAGGTGAGGAACTCCCGACGAATGGGTCAGTAGATCTGGTACTGGGTCCAGAATCCACGGTTCCTCTGATGGGCTCGAAGAAAGGGGAACCATATCTGCCGAGGCCAGAATGGGGCTATGAGTATTATTGTCCTTTCCAGGTTCCTGGCTTTCTGTAGAAATCTGGGAATCAAGGGGGTAGGTGGGAATGCATATAGGAGACCCGGGGGCCAATCGTGTATCAGTGCATCCCTGGGGACATCCCCCGGAGGGGGAAGAAGGGCAAAATAGCTTCTGCATTTTGCATTCAACAGGGAAGCAAATAGATCGCAGCAAGGCTGGCCCCATCTGCAGAAGATCTTTTCCGCCACCTGTGGATTGAGGGACCACTCATGAGGTAACAGGATGGCTCTGCTCAACCTGTCCGCAATGACGTTGGATGACCCCGGGATGTGCGTTGCTATCAGAAAGCGACCCGTGGACTCCGCCCATTGCCAAATTCTCATGGCCTCTCTGCATAACGGGTAAGACCTGGTTCCCCCTTGCTTGTTAATGTACCAGACCACAGACATGTTGTCTGTCTGAACTGCCACTGTTCCTAGAGGTTAAGAGGGCTTGAAGTGATGCAACGCCAGAACACCGCCCTCAGCTCCAGAACATTTATGTGCAGGCTGTACTCCATGTTGGACCATTCCCCTTGGACTGTTCTTCCCTGAAATAGACCCCCCCACCGTATCAGAGAAGCGTCCGTGGTTATTGTGGCCATCGGATTGGGTAGAACAAACGGACAACCCATAGTGAGATCCTGACTGTACACCCACCATGAGAGGTCTCGTTTGCAAGAGTCTGTTATCAGAATCTCGTGCGCTAGGGGTAACTGCTGGAACAACCACTGCGCGAAAAGCAGCCATTGGAGGAGCCTCATGTGTAATCTTCCCATAGGAACTGGGATCAGGGACACTGCCATTAGTCCCAAAACCTTCAACACCAGTTTGGCCGGGGCTTTCCTGCTCTGTAGTAAAAGAACCTGTTTGAGGGATGATGCCATTATTGGAGGGAGCTTTACCAGTGTTAAACGTGTATCTAGGTCTGCTCCGATGAATGAAATATGCTGTGAGGGCGTTAAGGCAGATTTTTCGAAGTTTATCGAAATCCCTAGGTGGGAACAAAGGTAGACTGTAGTCTCTGGCTTGTATGAGGTGACGCTCGGTGGTGGCGGTGAGGAGCCAGTCATCCAGATAGGGAAACACCTGGAATCCTTGTCGTCTCAAGTGAGACGCAACCACTGCTATGCATTTGGTGAATACCCTGGGGTCTGAGGTGAGTCCAAAGGGCAGAACTCGAAACTGAAAGTGACTGGCTCCCAGCCAGAAACGCAGGTGATCTCTGGACGGTCTGGCCATTTTGATGTGGTAGTACGCATCTGAGATCTATCTAGCACATTCAATCGTCCTTCAGTAAAAATGGAAGGATCGATTGAAGCGTGACCATCCGGAACTTTTCCTGCTTCACGAAGGTGTTGAGATTGCTGAGATCTAAAATCGGTCTCCAAGTCCCCTGTCTTTTTTGGAACTAAAAAGAACCTTGAGTAAGTTCCGGATCCTCTTTGGTCCGCCGGGACTGGTTGGATGACGTTTTGAGCAGCTTTGAAATTTCTATTGCTGCTGGGCTTCGCAGATGGGGTGGCATATCTGGAAACCTTCTTTGTTGGGGTGGAGTTGATATGAAGGGGATTTTGTATCCTCTGGTTACAATGCTTTTTATCCAGGAATCCGAGGTAATATTTAGCCAGGCCTGTGGGTATAAAGCCAAGCGACCCCCGACTGCCTCCAGAGCAGGACAGCCGGGCCTCCGTTCAGGAGTGCTGGAAAGGCTTCCCAGGGATGGTATCCCTGTCGCCTTGGTTTTGCAGACCCCCCTCTGCTGCCGGGGCGGCGTCTTCCATTTCTACCCCCCCCCCTCTGCCTGGCTTGGAAAGATCCCAGAGTCTTACGGAACCACATTTTTCCACCTCGTTGCTCTTTGGGGTACGGTCTAGTTGGAGCGGAAAAACAGACCCCGACAGCAGACAGGGTCTTTCCCTCTTGCTCACACCAAGTCAGAGTCCTTCACCTTGGGCCCGAAGAGTGTGGCACCATCAAAGGGGGCACTGGCAAAGGAAGACTTGAAAGCTTCCACAAAGGAGCAGGGCCGCATCCAGGATTGTCTTCGTAGAGCAATCGCTGAAGCTGCAGCTCTACTCGATCCTTCGGCCGCATACGAGATGAGCCTCATGGATGAGTTTACTATGGAGGTAAGGGTGTTAAGTTGTGCTATTACCTTATCTGAAACAGCAGCATCTGTTACCCTGGGGGGCATCTCTCAGCACCTTGATGAGATCCCTTTGCAAACGTGTGAAATGTTTCAAATAGTTTAGCGAACGCATGGAAAAAGTCACTGAACTAAAAACGTGCTTCCCGTATCTGTCCATAGTCCTAGAATCCTTATGAGGAGAATGAACAGATGAGGAAGACTCAGACATCTCCTTTTTCGTGGCTGCCGCCACCCACCATAGCGTCGACCGGAACTCCCTTGGTGAGATAAGTCTTGTCCTGGGGGGCGGTGATAAATTTGTTTGGTTTGAGGGACTGGTTCCACTGTGTCCGGTGTCTCCCACGCCCTTCGAGCAATCAATTCCATTAATTCATCGAAGGGCGGAGTCACCCAGGAGGTAGAAGGTTGAGCCCCAAAAGCCTTCAGCAGCACCGACTCGTCCTCAGTGGGGGCTAGGGACTGCCAATCACCCCTCTGTTTTAAGATCTCCAGGATGTCCGCAAATGACATCCTCAGAGGGGGATTTTGGGGTCCCCTCTGCCTCATCCAAGTCGGTGTCAGACGTTAAAGATTCCTGCGGGGAATCTATGTGCCTCCTCTTGCACAATCTTTTCCTCGGGACCTCATCAGAGGGGGCTTCCGGTGAGGCCTCCAAGGAACAGGGGGAGCCCTCTGGGGGTGGCTGAGACAATGGGGCTCTACGCTTTGGATGGGTCGTGGGTGCAGAAACAAAGCGGCCCTTTAGGGGAAGGAGAGGACGCCTCCGATGAAGTGGTTGTCTGTGCAGACAATACCTTCCTCATAAGGTCAAAAGCCCCTGAACCCCGGGCCAAGGACTCCCCCGGTACCGAAGAACACGGAAGCGTCCCAGACACGGGGGCCATGGGCCCCGACCCAGAGGACGGAGCAGAGCCAATCTGCGCCGAGGCCCCAAGAGGGAGAGTTGGCACCGAAAGGTCGGTACGACTCTCGGTCCCGGAACAGAGGAGAGACCTTCGGCACCGCGACTCACCTACAGGTTCCGAAGGAGTCGAAGTCAATGGTGTCGATCGTGCAATGGAAGGTTTTGGCACAGAGGGCTCCACTATCATCGGCTCATCCTCTCCCGGCTCCGAAAACTGGATGGGTCTCAAAGGAGGACCTGTTGGAGACATGGGGAGGCCTTCTAGTTTCGACACCAATTGGGAGGAAACTGCAATCAACTTGGAAAGGGCCGTGTTTTCCATGAGTTTCTGCATGACACGATCAACATCTGTCTCAGAGAACGGTCTGGAAGACCGGGTCGAAGGAGCCGAAGATGGCACCGACCGAAGAATGGATGGTGGCGGCAGCTCCGACACCGGTTCCAAGACCTGGGGCTCAGTGAAAGAAACGTTCGACGCTCGGCCCCGAGGTCTGTGGAACCAGCGAACGAACCTTCGAAGATGAACTCGGAGCCGAAGAAATGGGCTCAGACATCTTTGACCCCTTCGAGGACTTAGAAGCCTGACCCGATTTGTCTAAAGCCTCCTGAAAGGCAGGCTTAAGCAACCCTCTATAAGCTTCCTGCGTCTATCTGTCATGACCCTCCCGCTAAAGGAATGACATAGAGCAATCCTCTTGCAGGTGGAAGGGGCCAAGACAGTAAACGCAAGAAGCATGGTTGCCAGTGACAGACATTTTCTGCACACACTGACATCTTTTAAAGCCGGATTTGGCTTTCTCCGACCTGACTGGTAGAAGTAAATGCCACTCTAACTAGGTATAATTTGACAAAAAAAAACTACCAATGACTATATATATATGTAGGCCACAAAAGGAGCCTTTAAGAATAATATTGTACAAGATTATATTAATAACACACACTTCCTATACTATACCTAACTTTAGAAACTTTTTTACAAGAAAGGAAAGCAGCTTATCTGAAATATAGCAAAAAATTAGCAAATTCTCCTCTGGTCCGAGCTCTCGATCCGATCTGTTGCAGCTGCAAACTAGATCTGAGTAATGGCAGGGAGGATTGTGGGATATAGTCTGGTCTCGAGCTTCTCTGAGATGCAGAGCTTTGCAATGCGGCCGACTCGGAGCCGAGGATCGGCTCCAAACCTGTGTGTAAGAACGGCGAGATTGAACACACTCACATTACTCAATCCTTGCAGCCTCAAGTGAGCTGTTACTACTGCCTTACACTAACACTCTGGGGGCTATGGCAAGACCAAAGGGCAAAGCTCTGAATTAGTAATGACAGTCTCCTAGCCAGAAGCACAGATATCTCCTGGAGCATCTGTTCATTTTGATAGATGACTGGATGTGCTCAACACATCTTCAGTATGTGTACTAATGCAGAAAAGGCAAAATGCCCTGAACTGTGACTATCTGGAACTTTGTATACTAAACTGACAGATTGTTGAGATCCAAAATTGGTCTAGTCCCCCTTTTTTTTTTGGCACTAAAGAATACTGAGCAAGTTCTAGACTCTCTATGGTCTGGGGGACCTACTGCATGAATCTTTTCTAGCAGCTTGTCTGGTTTTTAGTGTTGCTGCCTTCCTCTGACGGGGCAGAACAATTGGGGATTTGCTTTGAAACCAGACAAGGTGAATGGGAAAAGGGTATGATGCAACCTCTGGATATTATCCTCTGCACCCATGAAACTCTTGCAATTTTAAACTGGGCACTGCAGTGCAGGGATACAAGACCACACCACCCCCCCCAGAAATGGACAGTCTGGTCTCCTTAAAAGAGCACTGACAAGATCAGAGTAGGAATCTCTCTATCCTTGGTTTTGCAGATCCCCTCTGCTGCAAGGGCAGCATCTTCCATTAGGAGTATCTTGAAAAGGAACCCAGGATTTCCTGAACCACATCTTTCGACCTCACTGACTCAAAAGAAAAAGGTTCATTGAGGGGTCAAAATGTGTACATTCAAAGCAGACAGGGTTTTACCTTCCTGCTCACACCTGGAGTGCGAGTCTCACCGAGGCCAACTAAGCACTTACAAAGGCAGTATTAATGAAGAAAGCCCTTAAGGGTTCTGCAAAGTGGCACAAATGCCTCCAGGAATGCCTTCTGATGGAATAACTGAACCCGCCACCAGTGAGGTATCTTCTGCTGCATAAGAGAAGCCTCATGGACGAACTGGAAATGAACTGAACAGTAGCCAACTGCAATGCCACAGAGGTCTCTGTCTCAGAGCATGCCCTTTGAATCCTCTGAAGTCTTGTGAAGTGTGCCAGATAGTTCAGAGACTGAAAGGCAAAGGCCACAAACACGTTTCTCAAATCTGTCCAAAGCCCTAGACTCCCTGTTAGAAAAATGGGCAGAGGAACTCTGTTCTGCTAGCTGCTTCTTTGTGTCTACAGCTACAACCATGGCATCAACCCATACTCCTTTGCTCCAAAGGATTCTGTCCTCAGGTGATGCCAGAATCTTGTCTGGTCTCTTGGGTACTGGTTTAACAGTATCAGGCTAATTCCATACCAGATGACACCAAATCAATGCTCATCAGTGGGTGAAGTCATCCAAGAGGTAGACAGACAAGCACCTAAAGCCTTCAGGAATATAGATTCCTCTTAGGAAGGGCTGTTGGGAGACCAACCAACACTTTGCTTTAAAAGTCACAGAATGTCTCCAAATGAGACGCTGTGAGGTGGTGATCTTGGGACTCGTCCCCTTCAAATTCAATATCTTCAGTGACAGACTAGTCTAGATGCACCTTCTGCACGTTTTTCCTGGAAAATTCTTTAGTGGGACGCTGCGGAGAAGTGTCAGAAGAAAGTGGTAAACCCTGATGGGTATCCTAGTGGCTAACTTGGGCTGGTTGCCCCAAGGATGACAGAAAAGACGCAGAGGCAAATGGGCCATGGTGCTCACAGCCAAAGAAAGTGACAAAAATTAGAGCTCTAGGGATACAGAAAGCCCTCTCCACAATCTCGAATGCCTAGAAGAGAGAAAGTAGCAGAATGGTCAGAAACATGCCTCCTCCCTCCTCAAACCATTAAAACGCAGAACCATTTGAAGGAGTTGGAGCAGAGCCGTCTACATTAAAGGCTCCGAGGGGAAGAGATGGCTCTGTTTAGAGTAGTCTCAGACAACTCAGATCCAGCACCAACACTACAGCTCTGAGCGCCACCTGGCTTTGAGGTACCAAGACCCAGTCCATTTCAATGGCACTGAAGTAGAAGATACCAGTATCTTTGCATCCAATGTGAACTCCAGAACCTTCGGATCGGACAGCTCCGATACCAGGTCGGATCGGAGAAGGAGCAAGCAGGGAGGGGGTTGTATTAAGGTATCCAAACTCAATGGGGTCAGAATCAGGAGAACCCTCATTTGTATCTGCATCAGGAGAAACTTCATCCTGTCCATGTCTGCTTCAAACTTCTTGAAGAGCGAGTAGAGGATGCTGTAAAGTAGTGTCTTGAATAGTGGTGCCTTGGAGAATGCAACAAGCAGAATCTGAAGATTTTGAAGAAAGCTCCGAACTTAGAGGCAATGAAAAGTACAGTTGTGTACACCTACCATAAATGTAGATGTTAGAGTGTCTTCACTGTTGCAGTCATGACTGTAGGGTTCTCCCCTGCCGGCAGGCAGTCCTCGGTCAGCCAGAATCCCAAAGTCTGGGTCCGGCGTCGGCTGTTCAACCATGCTCCCTGACGTCAGAGCGCCAGGAGTACAAAGCTGACAGCAGACGCCATTTTCTCCAGTTTTGTCTTGTCCCAGAATGAGAAAGGTCCCATATCCTTTGCAAATACACCTAAGAAGAATGGTGAAAAAAGGAACCACACAAAAGTAAAAAGAGGGGACAGGAGGGAGGGAAACCCAGACTGCAACAGTGAAGACACTCTAACATCTACATTTATGATAGGTGTACACAACTGTACTATGTTCATCGTGTTTTACTGTTGCAGTCATGACTGTAGGGTAGAATCCCAAAGCTGAAAGAAAGGGAGGTGGTCATAAAGAAGAAGGGGTGGCTAAAAGGCCCTGCAAGACTGTAGAGGCAAAGCCTGCCCTAGACTTAGAGTAGAGAGGTAGATTGTAGTGCTTAGAAAAAGTATGCACTGAACTCCAAGTTGCAGCTTCCAAAATGTCTTTGGTAGGAACTCCCCTGAGGAAGGCCGCAGAAGTGGCAGCAGCTCTGGTGGAATGAGTCTGTATACTCCCTGGGATTTGCTTTTCATGGTGAGAACAAAATCTGATTCCATGAGCAATCCATTTAGAAATGGTCTGTTTTGAAATGGCTTTACCTTGGGAACTTAAAGCATAAGAAACAAACAATTGTACTGATTTTCTGATGTCCTTGGTTCTGTCCGGGTAAAAACATAGTTGTCTGTGTACATCCAAGGAATGCAAGATCCTTTCCCCTTTAATTTTGCGGAGTGGGGAAAAAGTTGGCAAGTGGATAGTTTGATTTAAAGCCACTTTGGAAACCACCTTAGGCATGAAGGTAGGATTAGTCCTCAGACACTCTGTCTTGATGAAAAATAATATAAGGTTCCACAGCCATAAGAGCTTGTAACTCAAACTCTCCTGGCAGAAGTTAGGGCTAACAGAATAGCCGTCTTCCAAGATAAAAACTTGGAGTCAGAAGAGGCGGCAGGCTCAAAAGGAGGCAAGGTTAGTTTTTTCAAAACATAGTTGAGATCCCAAACAGGAATGGGAGGAAATCTAGGAGGTCTTAAGTTCTTAGCTCCTCTGAGCAACTGTCTCATGAGCTGGTGGGAAAAGATTGGAGGGTCTGTATTATAATGAGCAGAAATAGCAGAGGCATGTATCTTAATGGAAGAGAAAGAGACCCTTATGTAAGAGATCTGTCAGGTAAAGTAAAATTAAAGAAATGTTCGTTAGAAGAGGATCAGAATCCTGAGCCTGCATCCAGGAACAAAATCTTTTCCATTTTCCTGCATAAGATTTTCTAGTGCTAGGACGTTTGGCTTCTAAAATGACATCCATAACCTGCTTGGGTAGGAAAGAAGAAATCAAAGGCCCTGGATTAACCAGGGCGCCAGGGCTGAGTTCTGACATGAGAGTGTAGAACCTGACCCTGATGTTGGGACAGAAGGTTCGGAGACTGAGGTAAAACCCAAGGGGGCTCCAGACATAGGTTTTTTAGAGTTGGGTACCAAAACTGTCGAGGCCAATTTGGGGCCAGCAAGATCATCATCTTGGGCTTGTCCTGTTTTATCTTTAATACCCGTGGAAGAAGAGGAAGAGGCGGAAAGGCATATCCCGAGAGGTTCCTCCAACTGAATGATAGGGCATCCACTTTCCAAGCTTCTTTGTGGAAAGCCCTGGTGCAAAACTTCTGTAGCTGATGATTGAGATGGGATGCAAAGAGGTCTATGTGAGGACATCCCCAGACTGCTGTTATCCTGAATATTTTGGTGTCCAGCATCCACTCGTGTGGATCCGAAAGGTTTCTGCTCAGACTGCCAGGAAGTTTAGCTTTCCTGGTAGAAACTGAGCTTGAAGGTCCAGATTGCAAGCTAGAGCTGTATTCCATAGATCCATGGCTAGTCTGCAAAGGTGGTAGAAATGAGATCCCCCCCTGCTTGTTTATGTACCACATAACTGTGGTGTTGTCGGTCCGTATTAGTAGTTGTCCTGGATGTAGAAGATTCCTGAAGGCCAGTAGAGCTTCCTGAACGGCTAACATTTCCTTTAAATTGATATGCAGGTGCTTCTGATCCTTTGTCCAAAGGCCCTGCAGACAGCTGCCCTGAAAATGGGCTCCCCAAGCATAATCCAAGGCATCTGTGGTTAGAATCTGAGTGGCAGGAGGCAGACAGAAGTGTTTCCCTTTGTTTAGAGTACATGCCCTTGACCACCAAAGAAATTCCTTTTGAAGGCAAGGCAGGACGGAGATCAGTATGTCTAAACTGTGGCAATGCTGAGACCATACACTTTTTAGGTACCACTGTATTTTCCTCATATGTAGTCTTGCATATGGTACGAGAAGGATGCAGGAGGCCATGTAAACCAAAGCCTGCAGGAATCTCCTTGCAGATAGCAGAGTTAAAGTTGCCAAGGTTTTGAAAGTTGAAGCCAGCTGTAACTGTTTTTCGGATGTCAGAAATGCCATCTGGGTTGTGGTGTTTAGAAGAGCACCCAGAAAAGTTATCTGTTGTGAGGGTGTCAAATTTGACTATGTTTACAGAGAATCACAGGAACTTGAGGAGGTTCTGAACAAATTCTAGATGCTGGAGTAAGACATCCTTGCTGTCTGCCTGAATTAGACAATCGTCCAGATAAGGGTAAATTTGAAATCCCTTGAGTCTGCAGTAAGCTACTACTGGAGCCAGGCATTTGGTGAAGACCCTGGGCGCAGTAGACAATCCAAAGGGCAGCGCAGAGAATTTAAAGTGCCTCGATCCGGCCTTGAACCTGAGGTATTTTCTGCGTTCCTGCCTGATGGGAATGTGTAAATATGCCTCCTTTAAATCCAAAGTTACCATCCAACCATCTTTGGACAGCATTGGAAGTAGCTGCTGTAGAGTAAGCGTCTTGAATTTTGGAATCTCTAGAAAGGTGTTCAAGACTGACAGATCCAGAATGGGTCTCCATGAGTTTTGCTTCCTGGGGACTAGAAAGAGCCTAGAGTAAAAACCTTGTCCCATCTCTGAAAGTGGAACCAGTTCTATGGCTTTCATAGCCAAAAGAGCTTCCACCTGGTGTAAGGCCTCTGTCCATTGATGTTTTGGAAGGTCTGGCCATCCGCTTGGCCTTTGCAGGGTATGAAAATGGAATTTGCAACCTCTTAAAACCACATCCAGAACCCACTTGTCTTGGGTTACACGAGTCCAATTTTGATAAAAAAGAGAGCGTTTTCCTCCGAGAGGGGCTTCCAGGCAAGAAGTTCCTGCAGCCCAACAGAGGGAGTCTGTTTCCTATGAGTTTGCGACCTGTCCTCTCCTAGGGGAGAAAGCAGTCCACTGTCTTGTTCTATAAGAACCTTGTGTTTGAGGCCTTCCTCTGGAGCGTCTATATCTACCCCTCTGAGGCCTGTCTGAAGTGGGAAAGGACCAATTTTTAGAAGGCCAATTTCTGCTAAATCTTGGTGGCTGTACTTGTAAGAAATCTTTAACTGTTTGCATGGATTTCACCTTATCCTCCATCTTTTTAATCACCTATTCAGCTTTTGATCCAAACAAAACATTATGCTGAACAGGAGCATCCAATAATTTAGCTTTTACTTGCTCTGGCAAATTTTGTTCCTTTAGCCATGCATGCCTTCTAATGACTGTGCCGGAGGCAGCAGCCCTACAAGAAGCCTCCAAGGCATCAAATCCACAGTGTAAACCATGCTTCCCAACTTGCTCAGTGGCATGCAATAAGTCATGTAATTCCTTATCTGCACAGGCAGAAATGGAAGTAAGCTTTTGTTTTAAAACAGACAAGAGAAATTGCTGGTATTTCCGCATATGAAACTGACAGTTTAAAGCCCTAATGGACAAAGTAGCAGAAGTGTACACTTTTTTGCCCCATCTTTCTAAAGACCTAGAATCCTTTTCAGTGGGAATGTGATTTTTGGCAGAAACGGCCTTAACTCCCTTAGGACCCTGAAAAATGGTTTCAGGGTCAGCAGTAGGGTTCTTGTATAAAAACTGGTGAGAATCAGGATCCCTGTAATATCTATCAGGCTTGACAGGAGCAGGAGGAAGAGAGTCAGGGGTTAAGTTAGCTTCCGAAAAAGCATCATCCACAATATCCAAAACAGGAGGAATAGCCAGGGGTCTAAGTTGGGGGAGAAGAAGAAAATACCCTAGTCTTTTCTTAGATTCAGAATACTCCTGTCCTTCCCAGTGGAAATGTTCCCTCATTTCATGCAAAGTTTCCCCAAAAGAGAAATCCTCAGGGGGAGAAGCTGAAGGAATGGATTCCTCAGCATCAGAATCCTCATAAGGAGGGAAAGAATATTCCTGGTCAGAAGAAGAAACTGAAGAAACAGAAGCCTGATCAGAGAAATCATAATAAACATCCTGCCTTGGCCTTTTATCTGGAGGGGGATGTGAACCCCTAATCATAGTAAGTAAATCCTCCGCCATCTTGAGTAACTGTTTGTGACTTGGGAGCCGGTTCAGAAGAGGCCTGTGTTGCAGTCTGATTTAGGAGTCTTTGCCTTTGCCTTTATTAGAAGCTGAGTAGGCCTGAAAACCCCTTCGGAAGCCGGTACCTGCACAGCGGCTCCGGACCCATCCGAAGGAGCATTGTCCGAAGGTCCTGCAATAGAGATATTTAAAGGCCTGGTTGGCTCCTCATGAGAGTCCGTTTCGGCCATCGGTTCTGAAATGGCCGACGACAGGGGCTGCAAAAGTGACTCACTGACGACGGCCGAACCTGAAGCTGGCTCCGCTTGTGCGCCATCAGATTTGGACCTTGGAGGCCTGTCTTTATCCTTGCGACGTTTGCGAACTCCGGTAGCCAGAACCGTATCCAACACTTTGTAGTTAAAAGTGCCTACCGAAGTAATGAAAAGCAAAATCGTACCTTCGTTTAATTGTACGTTGATTGAATCTAGCACAAAACCGACAACTAGCTACGTCATGGTCAGGGCCTAAGCAAGGAATACAGTAAGAATGAAAATCCTTATGAGGTATTTGCTTCCCACATGAAATACAATTAACTTTTTCTGACATCGGACTGGAGCAAGAAAAAAGTTTCCCCAACGGGGTACTTAGCTTTGAGTGGAGAAGAAAGTCTTCGGACTGAAGTTTATCAGAAAAAAGTCAGGAGTCAGCCGACCGGCACTTGTGAACTGCTATCACCGCACGGCAAGAAAGACTGGAGTAAATGGCGTCTGCTGTCGGCTTTGTACTCCTGGCGCTCTGACGTCAGGGAGCATGGTTAAACAGCCGACGCCGGACCCAGACTTTGGGATTCTGGCCGACCGAGGACTGCCTGCCGGCAGGGGAGAACCCTACAGTCATGACTGCAACAGTGAAACACGATGATAATCAGTAGACTCCAGACAGCGTTTTCCAGAATTTCTTTTCAGACTTCTTATGGGGATGAACCCAGAAAGTACAGTCATGTACACTTACCATAAATGTAGATGTTAGAGTGTATTCACTATTGCAGTCATTACATATGGTTTATCTGCTTGCAGGTAGCCCTCACCTGGCCTGATTATCAAAGTCTTAGGTCCTGCATCGGTTGCTCTCTTCTTCCATGACGTCAGATAGTCAGGAGTATAAAGCATGCAGCCTAAGCCATTTTATCAGTTTTTCCTGCCACAGATGTCAGGTGCCACCATAATGGGAAGCAAATCTATACAAGGTTTCACAACAAAAAGCAAATACACCAGAAAGTTTAAATACAGTAATCAAGAACAGAGGTATAGTCAATAGAAGTCAGGGGGCTGCAAGGAGGGTAACCAGGACTGCAACAGTGAATACACTTGAACATCTACATTTATGATAAGTGTACACAACTGTACTATGTTAGTGTTTCATTGTTGCAGTCATTACATTTGGGTAGATTCCCAAAGCGAAGGAAGGGAGGAGGCAATTAGAGAGCATTAGGACCAGCTGTTAGGCCCTGCAAGACGGCAGTGGCAAAACCAGCTCTGGATTTAAAAAAAATTGGCAAGTGGTAATGCTTGGTGAAGGTATGTACAGAACTCCAGGTAGCAGCTTCTAGGATGTCCCTGGTAGGAAAACTTCTGAGAAAGGCTGTAGAAGTATATGCTGCCCTGGTGGAATGGGGTCTTATCCCCTGTGGGGTAGGTTTTTCCATGGTGCTTATAGCAGAAATGAATGCAATGGCCTATCCACTTAGAAATGCCCCTGCAAAGGCAACTAGAAGCTTCAGTTTTTCTGAGAGGCTTAGTCCTGTCCAAATAAAATCTAAGTTGTCTGTGCACGTCCAAAGAGTGCAGTATTCGCTTTCCTTTGTTCTGTGGATTAGAATAGAAGATTGGCAAATGAATAATTAAGGACCACACTGGATACCACCTTGGGCATAAAGGAAGAATTGGTCCTGAGGGACACCCTGTCTGCATGGAAGATTATGAAGGGCTCCACTGCCATGACTGCCTGTAATTCAGAGACTCTTCTTGCTGAAGTAATGACTAGAAGGAAGGCTGTTTTCCAAGAAAGGAATTTCAACTCTGCAGTTGCAGCTGGCTCAAAAGGAGGTAGTGAACGCTTTTCCAATGCAAAGTTAATGGTCCCAGGCAGGAGTAGGGGCTCTCCTGGGTGGTCTTAAATTTTTGGCACTCTGACGAATTGTTTCAGCAGGGGGTGAGAAGAGTGGTGGCTCAGTATTATAATGTGCTGAAATGGCTGAGGCATGAATTTTAATAGAAAAGAAGGAAAGGCCCTTGTGAAGCATCTGTTAAGTATAGAAAAATATGCAGTAAACTGGGCACTGTTGTGCCCATCCCCTGAATTTGGCTCCAGGAACAAAATCTTCTCCACTTTTCAGCATAGGATTTTCTGGTACTAGGCCTCCTTGCCTCTAGAATGACATCCAGCACTTGCTTGCTGAGGGATGGTATTGGAGAACTCCGGTAATTAGCCAGGCTGCAAGGTTCAGGGTTTGAAGCTTGGAGTGCAGAACCTGGCCCTCCTGCTGGGATAGCAGGGAAGTGAGTCTGAGGCAGGTGCCATGGTTCCAGCAGTGACATACTGCGCAAGAGAGGGTAACCAGTGTTGGCGTGGCCAGTCTGGTGCAATGCATATTGTCCTTGGTTTGTCCTGTTTGAGCTTTAGAAGAACTTTTGAGAGGAGAGGCAGAGGGGGAAAGGCATAAACTGAGAGGCTTTCCCAGGCGAAGGACAGGGCATCCACTTTCCAAGCTTGTCTGTGGGGAGTCCTTGTGCAGAATTTGTCCAATTGGTAGTTCTGGGGGGAGGCAAACAGGTCCATCTCTGGGCTCCCCCACTTGTTTCTCAAAATATTAAATATCTTTGGTTCCAGTTTCCACTCGTGTGGGTCCATAAGATTTCTGCTTAGGTAGTCTGCCAGTGAATTTAGCTTGCCTGGCAGGAATAGAGCTTGTAGGTGTACTTGGTAGCTCAAGGCTGTGTTCCACAGAGCCATAGCTAGTCTGCAGAGAGGGTATGAGTGGGTTCCCCCCTGCTTGTTTATGTACCACATAACAGTGGTGTTGTCTGTCTTTACCAATAATTGTCCTGGAAGAATGTGGTCCTTGAAGGCTGTCAGAGAACTCTGCACAGCTAATATTTATTTTTGATTGATATGCACGTGCATTTGACTCTGGTTCCATTTGCCCTGAATGCACTGCCCTGCCAAGTGAGCCCCCCATGCATAGCCTGAGGAGTCTGTTAGGTGTTGGGCGGTAGGGGGTAGAGTGAATGGCAGTCCCTTGCTGTGGTGGCAGACCTCTGCCCACCAAAGGAACTCTGTCTTTATACAAGGAATGATAGGAATCATTGATTCCAGGTCCTGAGAACGTTGATACCATAGGCTTTTTAGATACCATTGTAGTTTCCTCATATACAGTCTTGCATATGGAATTAGTAGGATGCAAGAGACCATGAACCCCAGGGCTTCAGATAGCTGGGTCTTTGTGGCCAGTAGTTTGAAGTAGGCCGTCAAACTTGTTTCTCTAGAGTGAGGTAGGCCATCTGGGAAATTGTATTCAAGCTTGCTCCCAGGAATACAATTTGTTGGCAGGGTACTAGATGGGATTTTCTTTTCGTTGATGGTGTACCCCAGTGAGGTTGTCTTGGCTTTCTGCCTGAATTAGACATTCGTTCAGGTATAGGTATATTTGTATATTCCTTTGCCTGCAGAATGCAATGACTGCAGCTAGGCACTTTGTGAATGCATTGGGCGTATTAGATCAGCCAAAGGGCAGTGCAGAGAACTGATGGTGCATGTAGCCTGCTCTGAAGCAGAAGTATTTTCTGCAAGATTCCCTTATTGGGATGTGCACGTAAGCTTCCTTTTAGTCCAATGTTACCAACCAGGCATGTATGAACTGAAGTCAAGCACCGTGGACCCAAACAGGTGGCAAACAGGCTTTAATGACTAAATCCACCACAATACGAATAATAGCACAAAGATTTCACAGCAATTTCACAGCAGCACAAAATATTAACGTTCACACTGTCCAACTCAGTTTAGTCATCAACTTCATCAGATAACCAACAAATCAGTCATTACTTTTATATATCAGTTGTAGACATTTAAACCAATCAGGTGACGTGTCTTGTTAAACAAAACAATATCCTTGTACTCAGTAACGCAAAAGTGCTGTGCAATACCAAACATATATACTCTTCCACACTTAACCTTAATGAATTATAAAGTGCCCCTGTCACTAAATATAATATATAAATACATGTATATAAAATATATATAAAATGTATGTAAAATCTGTGAAATGTGTATGTTTCTCTACAACTATCATTCTTACAGCTCCCTCTATTGTCAGCATTAAAATTGCAAGTAAAATCAAATCAACATTAAAATACAAGTTGCAGTTATTGCTCCTATCTAGTGACAGTTGAATCCTTTTATTTGAAAGTAAGGAATAGGAAATTAATTTAAAATATACGTGCCAGCTGTAACAGTAAGGGCATTATATATTTTATCTGTGTGTAAAGAATGTGGATCTTATGTTGGCAAAAGTGAAAGAAAACTAAAACAAAGGATCTATGAACATTTATATGATATCAGGACAGGATGTGAAACTAATGCATTATATAAGCACACCATGACATGCAACAAGGCAAAATTTGAGTTTTTTATTTTGGAAGTAGTAGAATCTGATCCAAGGGGTGGTATGTGGGGAAACCCTGGTAGAATACACGGAATTATACTGGCAACTGGTATTAGAAGCTACTAGGAAGCCCGGACTTAATGACATGATTTCACTAGTACCAGTCCTCAAATTAAAATCAGCCAAACTTTAGAAATTGATCCCAACTTTACAATTTTTAACTAATATTTATTTACTTATATTGTATTTTAAGGTTGGTTTGATTTAACTTGCAAGTTTTAATACTGACACTAGAGGGAGCTATAAGACTGATAGTTGTAGAGAAACACTTCACAGATTTTACATATATTTTATATACATGTATTTATATATTTATTACATTTATTTAGTGACAGGGACACTTTATAATTCATTAAGGTTCTTTTAAGTGTGGAAGTGTATATAGTTTTGGTATTGCACAGCACTTTTACGTTACTGAGTACAAGGATATTAATTGTTTTAACAAGACATGTCACCTGATTGGTTTAAACGTCTACAACTGATATATAAAAGTAATGACTGATTTGTTGGTTATCTGATGAAGTTGACGAAAACGAGTTGGACAGTGTGAACGTTAATATTTTGTGCTGCTGTGAAATTGCTGTGAAATCTTTGTGCTATTATTCGTATTGTGGTGGATTTAGTCATTAAAGCCCGTTTGCCACCTGTTTGGGTCCACGGTGCTTGACTTCAGTTTGTTTTTTCACTTGCCCAGTCAGTTTCTTTTTGTGAACCAAGCATGTTTGCCTAGCATGGGAAGCAGCTGATGAGCTAGCATTTTGAATTTTGGGATTACCAAAAAGGTGTTTAGGATAGACAGGTCCAGGATAGAAAGCCAGGAGTTGTCTTTTCAGGGTACCAGGAAGAGTCTTGAGTAATAACCTTGTCCCCAATTCCTCTTCTGGGACAGACTGAATAGCCCCGATACCTAGAAGAGAGAACCTGCTGTTGAGCCTCTGCCCACTGATTTGGGGGTAGGTCTGGCCAACCGTTTGGGGTTAAGGTATGGAAGTGGAATCTGTATCCTTGGGCAACTATATTAAAAACTCATTCGTCTTCGGTAACGAGTTCCCATTTTTTTTGCATGCAGAGCGATCTTTCCCCCTAAAGTAGCAGTCAGTTGAGCAGGACTTGGAAGGTTAGACAGTTTACCATAGGGGGGTGTCTTACTACTTCCAGCTTTGGAAGTGGAAGCCCCCCACTGCTTAGGCCTGTGAGTAACTTGAGACTGCAGCCTAGGTGGTTTGCTGTTGCTGGGTTTGGACTGAAGGCATGGGAGAGAGACAAGAGAGGACCAATTCTTAGGCCAATGCCTAGTAAATCTGGGATGCTGTACTTCCAGGAAATCTTTAACAGTTTGCATAGATTTAGCTTTTTTCCTCCATCTTAAGTACTACTACTGCTGCTTTGTTGCCAAACAGGTGGTCTTGGTTTAAGGGAGAATCCAGTAATTTAGCTTTTAACATGATCTGGCAATGATTGCACCTTAAGCCAAGCATGCCTAAGAACAGACCCAGTGACAGCAGCCCTGCAGGATGCCTCAAAAGCACATTGCAAAGTAAGTTTACCAACTTGTTCAGCAGAATGCATTAAATCCTGTAATTCTTTATTTTCAGCACAGTCAGGAATCATCATTTTCTGTTTAAGTAATCCAATAATATGCGGCTCATACTTTAATATATGAAACTGGCAGTTTAAGGCCCTAATGGCCAAAGTAGCAGAAGTGCATACCTTCTTACCCCATCTGTCCAGGGCCCTGGAATCTCTACCAGAGGGGTTAGGGTTTTTGGCAGGAGTAGCCTCAATGCCTTTGGATCCCTGTGAAATGGTCTCTGGGTCCGCAGTGGGATTCTTAAAGAGGAACTTGTGAGAGTCGGGTACTCAATACCAGTCAAGTTTCCTGGGAGCTGGAGGTAGAGTGTCTGAGGCCAGGATAGATTTCAAGAAGGCATCATCTACAATGTCCAGTACAGGAGGGACAGCTAAAGTCCTGTGTTGAGGCAGGAGTAAGAATTCCCTAAGCCTCTCTTTGGAGTCAGAGTAATCCTGGCTTTCCCAGCGGAAATGTTCCCTAAGAGTGTGCAAAGTTTCACCAAAAGAAAATTCTTCTGGAGGGGAAGCAGAGGGTACAGAATTTTCTGCATCAGAATCCTCATAGGTAGATAAAGGCAAATCATGGTCATCAGAAGAAACAGAAATTTCAGAATCCTGATCAGAAGAATCAGAAGGAAATTCAGTTCTAGGTCTCAGAGGGAGAAGGCTGGCTTCCCCTATTTAGAGTAATAAGGTATTCAGCCATTATTTGCTTTTTAGGCATATGGGCCTGACCATGCAGTTTGGGTGTCAGTTTTCTAGGCGTGGATAGAGTTTTAGGCCTTGAAGATGGCCTCGGTTTGATATGCAAGTCAGTAGGCCTGAATACACCCTCAGAAGCCGGTGCCTGCACAGTAGCTCTGGACCCATCCAAGGTAGTGGCACCCGCAGGTTCCATAGCCGAAGCATCTCACGGCATATCGGACTCAGAATGGGTCTCAGTAGAGGCCTGCAAATCTGAAGTAGCAGATATCCGGGGCTGCGAAAGCACCTCATTGACTACCGGCGAACTGGCAACAAGCTTAACGGAAGCATAGTCGGCAGCTTTGGACCTACGCAGTCTGTGTCTTCATCTTTGTTTTTTTGGAATATTGGTAGTCGGATGGCTTACCGAAGCAATTTCTGGATAATTAAACAGAGTACCGAAGTAGTTTGATGCAAAAATGAACCAATGACTAATAGTTCAAGGATTGAATAAGGCACAGAACTGACAGCGAGGGATGTCGTGGTCTGGGCCTAAGCAAGGAATGCAGTACGAAAGAAAATCTGAGGTATTTGTTTGCCACAAGAACTACAATTGCTAACTTTTACAGACATCTGTTTGAGCAAGAAAAAGGATCCCAAACGTGGTACTTAGCTTTTTTGAAGACTTCGGCTCTGAAACTCAAACGAAAATTTCAGGAGTCAGCCGACCGGCACTTGCGAACTGCTTCGGGCACCGCACAGCAAGAAAGACCGATAAAAATGGCGTCAGCTGCATGCTTTATACTAGACTACCTGACATCATGGAAGGAGACAGCAACCAACTCAGGACCCAAGACTTGGATAATCAGGCCGGCTGTGGGCTACCTGCAAGCAGATAACCCATATGTAATGACTGCAACAGTGAAACACGAACATCATGATCATGAAACAGAAGCATTAGAGGGCAGCAAGGCTCAGAGAATCTTTTTGCTGTCTACAATGGCCCTATGAATAAATCCCTTACAAATGTCAGGTTGCACCAATATGCGATTGGCCTAGGCAGTATATACATTCTGAAGGCAAGTCAGACAGTGGAATTTTGTGGTCACAGGACGTATATTTTTTGAAACCAGGTTCTCTCTGACATTTTAACTAAAAGATATAGAAACTACACTAGACTTGAAACCAAGACCATGAAATGATAAAGTATAGATTTTTTTTTTTAATCTAAATTAGTAATACAACTATAATAGGAGTGCCTGAAAACTACCAACAATGGCAAATCAAATAGTACAAGTACTTGAAAGGGAGGAGGGAGAAATGCTGCAAGAATAAGGAAGATATAAATTATAGGCAAGATATACAATGTACACTAACCCAAAAAATTTACTGACACGAGCTGACACAGTTAACGCGTCTATAAGGATGCAAACAAAATCTGAAGTTGGGGATTAGGGCATTATGGGAAAGAGGAGCTCAAGAGCTTTCAGTGATCCATGAGCTAGAAATGGCAGAGTCGGATCAGAGGATCGGACCCAAAATTAAGCTTTAAGGAATGAATGAAATGGACATCAGCTCAAAAGTTATGCACTCACCATAATGACGGCTATGTTGTCCATTTTCATTCAACTGATGGTTCTCTGATCAGACAACCACTTTCACTAGATTGATGGATTTAACTTGAGCTCCTACCTTACCCGTAAATGCACCACCAACCCAACATACCTCAGAATGAGTTAGCTACCCCCAGAAATAATTTTTCCTACACAGAATTGAGACAAAATTGGAGCTCAAACAAAGAATTGGTACCAAAGGAAAAAAAACCCTTGGGTGTTCAGGAAGGGAAGGGGGTTAGAAGGGTGGAAAATAGGAACGAAGATGGACAACATCATGGGAAAAGACTGACATTATGGAGAGTACATAACTTCTGTCATTTACATTCGTTCAACTGACTGGACAAAGTCCTCAGCTAGACAAACCCTGGGAGGTCCTTGTGGAAGCATCTTTTGGAGTACTGCACTGCCAAAGGCAGCTCTGTTCCTAGAAATCAAATAAAAGGTGTAATTAGCAATAAAGGTATGAGCACTGGATCAAGTGGCAGCTGCACAAATGTCATCTATCGAAGCTGTTGACCAAAAGGCTTAACAGAACACAGACCGTACAGTTGCGTACACTTACCATAAATGTATGTTTAGTGTATTCACTGTTGCGGTCATAACATTTGGGTTATCTGCCTGCAGGTAGCCCTCAGCCCGAATACCAGAGTCTTGGGATTTCTGCGTCGGATGCTGTTGCTTCTTCCATGACATCAGGTAGTCAGGGGTATAAAACATGCAGCCAACGCCATTACTTCTTGCCTCAGATGTCAGGAGCCCCCAAAATAGCAAGCAATTACATGGTGTGGAACAACTCCAGTAAAAAGTAAATACCATTGCCATAAGATATGGCCAAAAAAAAAGGATAGGTGGAAAGAATAGAAAAGTCAAGGGGCTGGAGGGGAGGGTAACCAAGACTACAACAGTGAATACACTAACATCTACATTTATGGTAAGTGTACACAACTGTACTATGTTCTTAGTGTTTCACTGTTGCAGTCATCACACTTGGGTTGATTCACAAAGTGGAGGCAGTCAAGAAGTATTAGGGCTGGCTAGCAGGCCTTGTAAGACTGCTGTGGCAAATCCAGCTCTGGACTTAGAAAAAATAGGCAAGTGGCAATGTTTGGTGAAGGTGTGTACAAAACTCCAGGTTGCAGCTTCCAGGATGTCCCTGGTAGGGCCTCCCCTGAGGAATGCTGTGGAGGTTGAGGTAGCCCTAGTGGAATGAGTTCTGATACCCTTGTGGGGTAGGTTTTCTATGGTGTCTGTAGCAGAAATGGATGCAGTGTGCCATCCATTTGGAAATGGTTTGCTTTGAAATGACCTTGCCCTCTGCCCCTGTAGTGAAGCTGACTAGCAGCTGGTCAGATTTTCTGAAAGGTTTAGTTCTGTCAAGGTAGAACCTGAGCTGTCTGTGTACGTCCTATCAATGCAGAATCCTTTCCCCTTTATTCTGAGGATTAGGAAAAAAGTTGGTAAATTGATGGAATGGTTTAAAGCCACACTGGATACCACCTTGGGCATAAATGATGGGTTACTGCTGAGGGAAACCCTGTCTGCATGGAAAGTAATGAAGGGTTCCACAGCCATTAGTGCCTTTAACTCAGACACTCTTCTTGCTGAAGTGATGGCCAAGAGTAAGGCAGTTTTCCAAGCGAGGAAGTTTAACTCTGCTGTAGCAGCAGGCTCAAAGGGGGGGGGGGGGTGAGCTTCTCTAGTACAAAGAGAAGGTCCCAGGCAGGGGTGGGAGCTCTCCTCGGAGGCCTTAAATTGTTAGCTCCTCTCGAACTGTTTGAGAGGGTGAGAAAATAGAGGTGGCTCATTACTGTAGTGAGCTGAGATAGAGGCATGAATTTTAATTGATGAGAAAGATAGGCCTTTGTGGAGTAGCTCTGCTAGGTAATCTAGGATTTGAAGTAAGGAGGGCACAGCTGTGTCCTTTCCTTGAGACTGGCTCCAAGTACATCATCTTTTCCACTTTTCTGAATAGGACTTCCTAGTACTAGGCCTTCTGGCCTCAAGGATGGCGTCCAGCACCTGTTTGAGGGTTGCTGGTGGTGTAGTCAGGAGATAAGCCAGGCTGCAAGGTTCAGGATTTGCAGCTGTGGATGCAAAATCTGTCCCTCCTACTAGGACAGCAGGGGGGGGGTCTGATGCAGGTGCTAGGGTGGCACTGCTTTCAGACTGCACAGGAGTGGGTACCAATGCTGGCGTGGCCAGTCTGGGCAAGAAGGATCGCCCTTTGCCTGTCCTGTTTGATCCTGAGTAGGGGCAGAGGGGGAAAGGCATAAATTGAGAGGTTTTCCCATGTAAAGGATAGGGCCATCCACTTTCCACACTTGGCTGTGGGGATTTCTGGTGCAAAATTTGCTCAACTGATGGTTTTGAGGGGAGGCAAAGAGGTCCATCTCTGGAGTCCCCCACCTGCGGATTAGAAATTTGAATGAGTTTGGTTCCAGCTTCCACTTGAGTCCAGTAGATTTCTGCTCAAGTCTGCCGGTGAATTTTGTTTGCCTGGC
This sequence comes from Protopterus annectens, assembly GCF_019279795.1. NCBI lineage: Eukaryota > Metazoa > Chordata > Ceratodontiformes > Protopteridae > Protopterus > Protopterus annectens. The sequence continues at coordinate 512,940,026 of NC_056745.1, forward strand.
AGGAATTGAACTTGCAAGTGCACTTGGTTGCTCAGGGCTGTATTCCACAAGGCCATGGCTAACCTGCAGAGAGTGTAGGAATGAGTTCCCCAGCTTGTTTATGTACCACAACTGTGGTGTTGTCTATCAGTTGTTGTCCTGGAAGGATAAGGTATTTGAAAGCCGTCAGAGCATTCTGTACAGCTAACATTTCTTTTTGATTGATATGCAGGGGAATTTGTTCTGGGCTCCATTTGCCTTGAGTGCATTTGCCTGCCATGTGAGCCCCCCACACAATCTGATGCTTCTGTTGTCAGGGTTTGGGTGGCGAGGGGTTGAGTGAAAGGAAGTCCCTTGTGGTTGCATGCCTCTGCCCACCAAAGAAACTCTGCCCTTAGACAAGGAATGATAGGAATCAGCGTTTCCAAGTCCTTAGAAAGTTGACAGATTTTAAGTACCACTGAAGTTTCCTCATATGCAGTCTTGCATATGGAATTAGTAGAATGCATGAGGCCATGAACCCTTGGGCTTGCAGTATTTTTCTTGCAGATAGATGGGTATTGGTGGCCATTAGTTTGAAGTAGGTTGTCAAATAAGCCTATTTTTCTGGAGTGAGGAATGCCATCTGGGAAGTTGGGGTCACGCTTGCTCCCAGGAATACAATCTTTTGGTTGGGCACCAGTTGTGACTTATTTTGTTGATGGTGTATCCCAGAGAAGTTAGAAGTCTCTTTACAAATGTCAGGTGCTGAAGTAGCAATTCCTGACTGCCCGCCTGAATCAGGCAATCGTCCAAGTATGGATAAATTTGAATATTTCTCTGCCTGCAGTATGCATTGGCTGGAGCCAGGCACTTTGTGAACACCCTGGGCGCAGTAGATAAGCCAAAGGGAAGTACAGAGAACTGATAGTGCATAGAGCCTTTCCTGAAACATGGATATTTCCTTCAAAATTCCCTAATGGGGATGTGCAGATAAACTTCTTTCAAGTCTAGGGTGACTAGCCAGCCGTCCTTGGCTAGCATAAGAAGCTGTTGCAGAGCCAACATTTTCAATTTTGGGACCACCTGGAAGGTGTTGAGAATCGACAGATCTAGAATAGGGTGCCAAGAGCCCTCTTTTCTGGGCACCAGGAATAGTCTGGAGTAGAAAACCTGTCCCCACTTTGCTCTATTAGCACAAGTTGAATAGCCCTGATACTGAGAAGAGAAAGTACCTGCTGCTTTTGAGCCTCTGCCCACTGGTTTGGAGGAAGGTCTGGCAACCCACTTGGGGTTGGCAGCGAGTGGAAGTATAATCTGTATCCCTGGGATACAATGTTTTGGACCCATCGGTCCTGGGTAATGGACATCCAGTTTTGTGCATGCAGGGCAAGTTCTCTCATAGGGGTGCAAGTACTTTGGCCTTGTTGGGAAGCAAGATAGACAAGTCATTGTGAACTTTTTCCATAAGGGGGTGGCTTACCACTCCGTTTTAGAGGGAGCACTCCATTGTTTAGATCTCTTGCATACCATGTGACTGTAGTCATGGTGGACTGTCGCCCCTGGGTTTGGACTGAATGCCTGGGACTGGAAAGGACCCGTTTTCAGAAGGCCAATGCCTACTGAATCTAGGTGGCTGCACCTGTAAAAAATCTTTAACAGTTTGCATAGATTTAGCTTTTTCCTCCATCTTTAAGTACTACTGCTTTTGTGTCAAACCACCTTTCCTAATTTAATGGACCATCTAGTAATTTTGCTTTGACATGGTCTGGCAAGACTTGCTCCTTCAGCCAAGCATGCCTTCTCTGTACACACCCAGTGACAGCAGCCCTGCAAGATGCTTCTAAGACATCAAAACCACACTGCAAAGTATGTTAACTTACTTGGTTTGTAGAGTGCATCAACTGTTGTAAATCTTTATTTTCTGTACGATCTGGAAGCAACAACATTTTTTGTTTAATTAGTTCCAGAATATGCTGCTGGTATTTCAACGTGTGAAACAGGCAATTCAAAGCCCTGATGGCAAGAGTTGCAGAGGTATATACCTTCTTACCCAATCTGCCTAATGCTCTAGAATCCCTGTCTGAATGGGTAGGGTTTTTGACTGTAGTAGGCCTTAATGCCTTTAGGTCCCTGGTAAATGGTCTCTGGATCCGTAGTGGGATTCTTAAGGAGAAATTTGAGAGAGTCAGGTTTCTCTGTAGTACCCGTCAGGCTTTCTAGGAGCTGGTGGTAAAGTATCAGGAGTAAGACTGGATTCCATGAAGACATATACAATGTCCAGGACAGGGGGTATAGCTAAAGACCTGTGCTCAGGCAAGTCTAAAAATTCTGAGTCTCTTTTTGGACTGAGGGAAGTCCTGGCATTCCCAGTGGAAATGCTCTTAAAGTATGCAAGGTTTCACCAAAAGAAAGTCCTCTGGAGGGTAGGCAGAGGGTATAGAATCCTCTGCATCTGAATCCTTCATAGGTAGATAAGGGTATGTCCTGGTAATCAGAGGGATCAAAGTAATCTATGTAGAATCAGAAGGAAAATCAATCGTTTGTCTTTTAGAGGTGGAAGGCTGGCTTCCCCTAATTAAAGTTATAAGGTAGTCAGTCATTCTAAGCATTCCTGTGGCAAGGTTTTTTTTTTCCAGAAGATAGACAGTCGGACGGCTTATGGAAGCAATTTCAGAAAATGGAGAGCAAAAGAATTGAGCGACAAAGATAGCCCGACAACAAATAGTTCGGGCGTTAAACAAGGCACAAAACCTACAGCGAGGAATGTCATGGTCTGGGCCTAAACAAATGACGCAGTAAGAATGAAAATCTGAGATATTTGCTTGCCACAGGCAAGACAATTGTTCTTTTTCAGACATCAGTTTGAGCAAGAGAAAAGGATCCCCAACACGATACTTTGCTTTAGAAGACTTCAGGTTTGAAACTCGAAAAACGAAAATTTCAGGAAGCGGCCAACCGACACTTGCGAACTGCTTCAGGCTCCCACACGGCAAGAAAAGCTAATGTAATGGAGTCTGCTGCATGTTTTATACCCCTGACAACCTGACGTCATGGAAGAGGTGACAGCATCTGATGCAGAAATCCCAAGACTCTGGTATTCAGGCCGACTGAGGGCTACCTGCAGGCAGATAACCCAAGTGTGATGACTGCAACAGTGAAACACGAAGAACATCTTGCTGAATGTTATCTTGGTGGCTTAGGCAAAGATAAAGCTGTTTACAAAGAATATGCACTCAGTCATGTGGTTAAAGTCACTACTGAAACTGCTATACCAAATCCGGCATGAGAAAAGGAGGCAACTGCTCAGGATTTTCTGAAATTTTTGGTACAAGATAAAAACAAAGTTACCATGTGTAAATCCAAAAGATGGAGAATATATTCCAGTTTATTGGAAAAATATCTGAAGGTTAATGACCTGATTAATGTTGGAAGCCACCTTGAGCAAAAAAAAAAAAAAAAAGATTGGCTAAAGACATCTTATTCATATAAAAAGCCACGTATGGAGGATTGGAAGAAAGGACCTGGAGTTCCAATACTAGTCTAGCTGATCAAATCGCAGTAAGGAAAAGGGTCTTCCAAAACAAAAATTTAGGTCTAATTTGGTGGAAGATTCAAATGGGCTCTGACTCAAAGTTTGAAGAAAATTAGACAATTCCCAAAGAGAAAGAGGACCCTTGACTGGGGGCCCAAGTAAAAAGATGATTTTCAAGAAAGTCTTGCACAACTTAGAATCCATAAGAGTACGGTACAGCAGCCAGCTGAATAGAAATAAACTAGCCCCCTCTCGGAAGAGGGACGCTAAAAAAAATCTAGGACTGCAGAAGTTGAGGCAGAATAAGAAGTTATGTACCTACCATAATGTTCCATGTTAGTTGTCTTCTTCTCTTCTTGCTGGATGGGTTCGGAGCCGATCCTCGGCTCCGACTCTGCCTATACTATAGCTCGAGAGCTATTTTTACCGGCTCGAGGCAGCCCTATATCCCACAATACCATGCACCAACTCCCCAGCTCTCGTTGACAGCTAACACGTAGTATAGTTTTATTGTTACCAAAAAAAAAAGCCATTATATAAAAATATGGTCTCCCTGCTGGTAACACTCATGATACGGGTAACCCTGAATAACTATGTATCATGAAAGAAAAAGACTCAGAGACCTTCAAGTCTGTCCAGGCTAGGGGACAGGAGGGAGGGACGCAAGAAAGAAGGTGAGAAGACAACTAACATGGAACGTTATGGTAGGTACATAACTTAAAGTTGTCATTCTCGCCTTCATTCTTGCTGGATGGGACAGCGTCCCTTGCACCTTGGTCCTGGGTGGCTCAACGGAACAGACTCCCGAGTACGGTGGAACCAAAGTCAGCTCCATTTCTGGAGGCTATATCAAGTTTGTAATGAGTAATAAAAGTATGTTGAGAAGCCCATGTAGCTGCTGCACAAATGGCATCTAATGGTAACCTTGCTTGAAAGGCTGTTGAGGTTGATAGTGCCCTGGTTGAATGAGCTTTAGGTCTTGAAGGAAGTTGTTTGCGTCTCAACTCTTAGACAAAGGTAATGATGGATGCTAACTATCTGGAAAGAGTTACCTTTGATACTGGAAGTCCTTTCTTTCCTTCAGCATAAGAGAGGAAGAGCTGTTCTGACTTTCTGAATTGTTTTGTCCTGTCTAGATAATACCGCAGTTGACTATGAACATCCAAGGAATGTAGTTTCTGTTCAGCCCTGTTTGAATAATTCGGGAAGAAAACAGGCAAGTCAATAGTGTGGTTCAGATTTGATTCAGAAGAAACTTTTGGTAGAAAGGAAGGATTCGTTGTGAGAGCTACGCTCTCTTTATGAAAACCAAATAAGGGGGACGGACAGACAAGACCTGAAGTTCCGACACCCTACTGGCAGATGTTATAGCCACCAAAAACAGAGTTTTCCAAGAGAGAAGCTTGAGGGAACAAGAAGCTGCAGGCTCAAAGGGGGGGAGAATTAATGAAGTTAACACCAAATTTAGATCCCATTGTGGAGGAGGATCCTTAATGGGAGGTCTGAGCAAGAAGATGCCCTTGAAGAAAGCTTTACAGAGTTTATGGGACATAATATTGGTTTCCGAGAGCCCTACATGAAAACTGGCAATGGCCGCTAGTTGTGCTCCGATAGTGGCCGATGACCCTGAATGAAAAAGCTCCGCCAGAAAATCTAGGACTTTATGAATTGGTGCATTAAAAGGATCCAAGGACCTAGCTTCTGCCCAGAACGAAAAACGCTTCCATTTACTCGCATAAGTCTTCCTAGTATTGGACTTATGGGAGGCAAGAATGATATCACGGACAGGAAGAGAAATAAAGGGAAGCCTGGCTATGGTTGGAAGTGGAGCAACCAAGCTGTGAGGTTGAGGGACTGAAGAGACTGATGCAGCTTGCCCGTCAGATGGGTCAAAAGGTCTGGAAATGGTTCCAGATGCCTGGGCTGTTCCAGTAGATGATGGTGCAGGAACGGAAACCATACTTGTAGAGGCCAGTACGGAACAATGAGGATCATTTTGGATCTCAATGCGGTTGCTTTCTGAATCAACTGCGGAATCAACGGAAAAGGGGGAAAAGCGTATAGAAGACCCCGAGGCCAATCATGGACAAGAGCGCCTCTGGGGGAATGGCCTGGTAGAGGGAAGTGTGTGAAGAAATCGAGGCACTTGCTGTTTTGAGGTGTTGCAAAAAGGTCGCAGCAAGGCTGGCTCCACTTCTGGAAAAATCTCTCTGCTACCGTCTGATTTAGAGACCACTCATGAGGCATGAGAATTGTTCTGCTCAGTCTGTCCGCTATGACCTTGGACCTCCCGGGAATGTGCGTTGCTATCAGAAACCGTTGAGAGGAGATAGCCCACTGCCCAAGTCTGAGTGCTTCTCGACATAGGGGGTAGGACTTTGTTCCGCCCTGCTTGTTTATGTACCACACTACAGACATATTTATCCGTTTCAACTGCTATAGTCCCCGTGGGAAGACGGTCCTGAAGGGCTTGCAATGATAAAAGCACTGCTCTCATCTCCAGGACATTTATGTGCAGGTGGCATTCTAATTGTTGCCATGTGCCCCGGACAGTCCTGCCCTGATAGTGCCCCCCCTTCCCACCCGATCAGGGAGGCATCCGTTGTCACCGTGGCAACTGGAGGGGGAAGAACAAAGGGTCTGCCCTGAAGAAGTTGAGGGGAGACCATCCACCAGGAGAGGTGTTTTTTGCAAGTTGGGGTCATCAAAATGTTGTGAGTCATTGGGCGCTGTTGAAAGGACCACTGAGAAAAAAGCATCCACTGGAGAATTCTCATGTAGAAGCGGGCTAAGGGGAGGAGAATCGCCGCTGCCATGAGGCCTAATGTTTTCAGTACAAACTTGACTTGAATTCTGTTGGACTGAAACAGAAACTGAACATTCCGCCATATGTCTGTCACTCTCTGAGGTGGTAATGTTGCAGACATTTCTGTGGTGTTTAACACGGCGCCTATGAAGTTTATACATTGACAAGGCGACAAGGAGGATTTTGCGAAATTTATGGAAATACCTAGTTTGTTGCAAATGTGAATGGTGTAATCCCTGGCTATGATAAGATGCTGCTTGGTGGTAGCAGTAATGAGTCAGTCGTCTAAATATGGAAACACCTGGAATCCTTTTTGTCTCAGGTGAGCCGTGACCACTGCCAAACATTTGGTGAACACCCGGGGGGCTGTGGTGAGACCAAAGGGCAGGGCTCTGAATTTGTAATGACTGGCTCCTAGCCGGAAGCGGAGAAACCTCCTGGAGCGCCTGTGTATCTTTACATGATAGTACGCGTCCTGAAGGTCTAACGAGCACATCCAGTTGTCTCTGCCCAAGAAGGGCAGAATGGACTGCAGCGTTACCATCCGAAATTTTGTCTTCTGCACAGACTTGTTCAGTCTGCTGAGGTCCAAAATGGGTCTCCAGTCTCCTGTCTCTTTTGGTACCAAAAAGAACCTGGAGTAGATTCTGGATCCTAGCTGGTCTGCTGGGACTGCCTGGATAACTCTTTTTTCTAACAGCTTTTTTTATCTCTAGCTGTGCCTGACCCCTTTGTCCGGGTGGTACGTCTGGGAGGGGTCTTGGCGGTTGGATCGGAGGGGAAATGAAGGGGATTTTGTAAACCTCGGATATGATAGACTGTACCCATTTGTCTTGAGAGGGATTGCCAGGCTTCCGGGTACAGAGAATCTTCCCCCGACTGCCTCCTAAGGTGGACAGTCGGGCAGCTTCTCAGGGATGCTGAAAGGGTTGGCCAGAGAAGGATTCCCTGGAACCCTGGTTCTGTGGACCCCCTCTGCCCCCGGGGCAGCATCTATTATTGTTCCCCCCTCTGCCTCTGGGGGGGGGAGTTCACCACATGCGGCAGGCGCGACTCCCTGTGGTTTGCAGAACCACATCTTTCCAACCTTCTGACCTTTAGGGTATGGTCTAGATGGTGTGGAAAAGTGGACTCCCACGGCAGAGAGTCTTACCATCTTGCTCGCACCTGGTGAGGGTATTCTTCACCTGAGGTCCAAACAACTCTGAACCAAAGGGAATGTTGGTGAAGGACGCCTTGAAGGGATCAGCAAAATTACAGAGTCGCATCCAGGCGTGACGTCTTAACGCAACACCTGTGCCTGCGGCCCTACTCGCTCCATCAGCTGCATAAGAGATAAGCCGCATGGAGGAGTTGGCAATGGAATTCAGGGTAGCCAGCTGGGAGTTAATCTTGTCCTGATACCCCGCAGCAGAAGGATCTTGTATGGTTTCACCCAGTTCTTTGAGCAAATCTGTCTGAAGGCAGGTGAAATGACAAATAGTTCAGCGACAGCATGGCAAAGGTCGCTGAAGCAAATGTCCGCTTACCGTACCTGTCCATAGTCCTGGACTCTATTAGGAGGATGAACAGGTACAGAAGGATCAGCTAATTCCTTCTTAGTGGCGGCTGCTGCCACCATAGCATCTACCGATACACCTTTGGTCAGAAATGGTTTGTCTACCGGAGCAGAAATAAATTTCTAAGGTCTCCTAGGGGTAGGTTCCATCGATTCAGGAGCTGCCGACGCCTTTCTGGCCACTACTTCCCATCAGTGGGTCGAAAGGAGGGGACACCCAGGAGGTGGAAGGGCGAGACCCAAAAGCGTCAAGGTAAACCGACTCATCCTCTGAGGGTTTGAGGGTGGACCAATTCCCCCTCCGTTTCAGGATCTCTAGGATGTCTGAAAAGGAGACATCCTCAGAGGGGGATCTCGGGGAACCCTCAGACTCATCCAAGTTGGTGTCCGAAATGATAGACTTGGGAGAGTCTACGTGCTTCCTCTTGCACTTTCTTTTCCTAGGGGGTTCCCCTGAAGCTTCAGGGGAGGCCTCGGACGAAGAAGAGACACCCAAAGTGGGTACCCTACGCTTTGGATCTCTGCTACCAATTGCCAGAGGATGACCAGAGACCGTAACAGGCACTGTAGAGGGAGGAGCTGAAGGAACCAACCTTGGAGCGGACACCGGATCCAGCACGCTCCTCATCACCTCAAAGGCTCCCCTATCAGACACAGAAAAAAGTCCTGGCTCCAAGGATACCAGAACCGCTCCCGGCGCCGACAGAGAAGGCTCAGAGAATGATGTTGGGGCCTAACTAACCAGCGTCGACACTCCAAGAGGGAGAACGGGGTCGGACAAGGGTCCGATGCCACTCGCCCCCTCGGAGCAGACGATGGAGTCCCGGCGCCCGGACCTCTCCACGGACAGCACCAATGGAGAGGTCGGAGTGGACGACGCCGGGGCCGAAGGTGGTAGTATCAGCTCCGATGTGGGTAAGGTCCCAGTTCCGACAAACTCCGGCTCAGAGCTCAACTGAAGAGTCTGAGGAGGAATCAAATTGGCACCGAGGGAGCCACAGTCTGGTGAGATGGGCTTTGGAGTATTTGGGCCAGTGCCTGAGACTTGAGGAGTCTACTGACCACCCTCTCAATGTCATGGTCAGACAGCCTGGAAGACCTGGAGGAATGAGTCCTATAACTCCGCTCCGACAGTAAGGGCGATCCTGGAGCCGAACGAATGGACTCTATGGAGGGTGACCTAGAGCGCTTGCGCACTGTTGTCGGCTCAGATATGGGTTTCGGAGCGGGCAAAGTCTTGCTCGCATCGGATCCGACGAGCAGATGTCGGAGCACTTTCGGTTCCGCCAGCCGTCGACTCCAACTGGAGCAGAGGGTTTTGGTGGCTTGGACGACTTCCCCAAGCCAGACTTAGACGAGGAGTCATCAGGCTTCAATAAGCCCCTCAAAATTAGCTTATTGCGGCGCTCCTGCAGGACTCTTGGACTAAATCCGTGGCAAACGGAACAAGAATCCTGCAGGTGCAAGGGTCCCAAGCAATAAACACAAGTGTGACAGTCTGTTAGAGACATCTTCTGACAGCACGAATCACACTTCTTGAATCCTGAGACTTTAGTGTCTTTGGACATTAGTGGACACTAACAATCTAACAGTCAGCACACACAACTCACTCAAACACTCACACAAGGGGAGAAGTTAAAGGGCTGATTAGGAAAAAACACACACACACTCAATAAGGGCAAACTATAGGGATAACTATAGGAAAACTAAAGCCCGTTCATCAATTTGACTAAGGGGGGGGGGCTTAACGAAAACTGTTAATAAGCTTTTAAGGGTAAGATAATGAACAGATAGGGAAAACTAACCTTAAATTTTAAAAAGTCCTCAAAAAGAAAAAAACTTTTTACACTGACCTGAGCCGGTAAAAAATGCAACCTCGCAGCGAAGCGGCAAACGAGATCTGGGGAGTTAGCGCATGGTATTGTGGGATATAGGGCTGCCTCGAGCCGGTAAAAATAGCTCGAGCTATAGTAGGCAGAGTCCGAGTAGAGGATCGGCTCCGAACCCATCCAGCAAGAATGAAGGCGAGAATGACCACAACATTAGGAATCAACATCCCCCTGAAGGGCCAAATAGAAAGTTTTCCATTTATTTCAGTAAACCTTCCTAGCAAAAGCAGTTTGAGTGGACAAAAGGATATGTTGGACAAGGGTAGATACCTGGCCTGTCTAATCACTGGAACTGGAGAAACCATGCTGTCAGCTCGAGACCTATGTCCGAATGAACTATCTCCATAGGATTAGGCAGGTCTGGACTCAAGCCAGTATCCAGGGCATCTACAAAAGATGAGGCCACAGAAAAAACACATTTGATGAGGCCAAAAAGGTGTAATGAGGATAACTGAGCTCTTTAACCACAGTCGTCCTGCAGAAACATGGGAAGTAGACTGGAGAATAAGGATAGAGTAGAGATAATGGAGAATGACAGAGGAGACTGGAGGGGTAACTGTGGACTACAGCATCTCAGCAACTCCCCTGGAGGACAGATCAGGGCAAAGAACCTGTTGCACTTGGGGGCAAAGAAAACAGATCGCTAAAAGGCTGGCCCCACTAACAGAAAATCCCTTCCACTACTTTGACATTGAAACACCACTCATGAGGCATTAGAATGGACCTGCTCAGTTTGCTGCAAGTAGACTGGATTTCCCCAATATATTCACTGCAACAGGAAAGTGACCATAAGAGCTCACCTACTGCCACACATTGCCTTGTGACAAAATGGCTAGGACATGGTTCCTTCCGTATGTTAATGTACCAAGCCATACACATTGTCTGACTGGAATGACAGCTGCCCTGAGGGGAAAGCATTTTGGAAGGCTTGCAACATTAGGACAGCTCTCATCTACAGGATAATGCCATGACAACTGGTCTCTTGAGGGGGAACTTGTGCCTTGAACAGTCCTTCCCAAGAAATGCAACACGCACCCAGGTCAGATGAGAGGTTGTCCAAGGTCACCATAACCACTAGGCAAGGTAAAACAAAAGGGAAGCCCTGAGAAATTTCATTTGAACAGATCCACCTCAGTAGGTGTTCTTTGCAAGTATGTGTAATCCTAAATGGAGTGCGCAAGGGCTGTTGAACAGACCACTGAAGTGAGCATATAGAATCTGCATATGATATCTGGCCAGTGGGACTAGAGTTACTGTTGCTGCCATCAACCCCAGGGCCTGCAAAATTAGTCGTGTTGGGGGAAAAGAATGCAAGATCACTTTCTTTACCTAGGATCTTGAGGTTTATTTTACTCTTGGAGAGTAGAGACAAGCTATCTAATCATGTCTAGACGAGCACCTTTGAAATTTAGGTTCTGTGTAGGAATGAGATGTTATTTGTTGTGGTTGACTGATGCCCATATGGTGGCACAACTGGAGCAAGCAGTACCTTGCTTGGAGAACATGTCTGGGTCAGAGCAGTCAGGAGCCAGTTGTCTAGATACGGAAACACATGGAATCCTAGCAGTCTTAGGTGAGCTCTACCACTACCATGCATTTGGTACACAACTTGGGGGCTCTGGTGAGACCAAAGGGCAGTGCTCCGAATTGGTAAATGAGTCTTCCAAGCAGTAACGCAATTATCTTCTGCAGTGCCTGTTCATTTTGATGTAACAATTTCATGATGTGCACTACTGAGCATATCCAATCCTCCTTTCACAACAGTGGTAGAATGGATTGAACCATGACCATCAAGAACTTGTGTATCGATACCCATTCTAGACCTCAGCAAGGTAAAAAAGTCCCATCTTTAACACTAAAGAATCTTGAATTAATTATCTTTTCTGGTGGGGGGGGATTTCCGGATGACTTTTCTAGAAGCATTCTTACTTCTAGAACTGCTGCGTCCCTCTGACTGGGTGGAATATTGGTAATCATTTTTATGGGGTGAATTTGAGAAAATATGAAACAGCCCTTGATAATATCCTCTGCACCATGGAATCTGTTGTGATGAATGCACAGGCTTCTAGGTGTAGAGAACACCCCCGCAGTCTCAAGAGAAAAACAGCTGGGCAGCCTTTCAGGAGCATTAAGGTTCATCTGAAAAGGGATCCCTGAAACCATTGGTTTTGTACGCCACCTCTCAACGATGGTGTCTTCCACTGGAGTTCCTCTTCCTGCCTCTGGAAATTATACTTCTGAATGTTTTTGCTGTTTTTCCTTCACAGTAACAGAGGTTTGGTAATCATGTGTGTGATATTTAACACAATGTGCTTGAATGGAACAAAAAGTACTGAATGTTTTGTAACAAATGGCATTAAGAGTAGTGTTGAAAGGTCCTCAACAGTTGAATGCGCAAAGATATACAAGCTAAAGGGAAATGGCTAACAGCAGAAAAGTTACAAACTATCCTACCAATGAATGAACATCACAGCTGGCTGAGAACCGGTTTTGTCTGGATGAGCTAGGCTAACAGCAGAAAAGCTGCAGACTATCCTATCAATGAAAGAAGTCTGAAAAGTTCCTCCAACAGGCTGAAATATTCTTTCTCTGAATGAGATAAGAAACAATGACTTAATACAGGAAAAGAATAGCTCTTTATCAAGGACAAAGTTTTGAAACTATAAAAGTGGTTGTAAAGACTTTTTGGTGGACAGCTGGTACTCATTCAGCTGAGGAAGTGCAGTGTCTGACAGTTCTGTGCTATAAAGATAATGTAATTAATCATGCAATAGGTGTTTGGTCGGCTGGCTTAAATAAATTTGTCAGCAATTACGAATATACAGCTGTACAGTCTGTCGGTGTGACCTACATGCTGTTAATTTCAGTTTAATCACATCCAGGCATGTCTGACTTATCCTTGAGGTGCCCTCTGCTACATGGGAATCAACCTCAAGGACGCATTAGACATGTACTAAAGGGTGGCCAGTTGTGAAGAAACCTTATTCTGGTCCTCCAGAGACAGACCCAGAAATCAATTTGGAAAGCTCCATCAAATCTCTTTGCAATCTGGAAAAGTGTGCCAAGTAACTTAACAACCTTGGCACACAGGTCGCCGTGGTGTAGATGCACTTCCCAAATCTGTTAAAGGCCCTAGACACTCTGCATGCTTTTTGGTGGCTGCTGCTACAACATCCACTGGAACCCCTTTACTTCAGTATGCTGCATCTTTCAGGGGAGGGGGCTGCTAAAAATTTCAAGTCATTCGTGAATTGGCTGCATAATATCCAGGTCCTTCCATGCACAGCACAAGACCAGCTCTATTAATCTCATCAGCTGAAGGGATCGCCCAAGAGGTACCCAAGCCATACCCAAAGGCATAGAGAAAAATTGACTGCTTCGGAGAAAGGGGTTACAAAAAACATCCACCTTTTTGCTTTAAAATTTCCAGTATTTTTCCAAAGGAAATATCCTCCGGTGAAGATCTGGAGTACTCTTCCCCTTCAAAATCAGTGTCCTCAGTGAAATTCCTGAGGGAATTCAGGTGTCTCATCTTACACATCCTCTTCTTAGGGACCTCAGTGGTATGGGCTGGTGAGGTATCTCAATTGGCAAGGGAGTCCTTAAGCACCGACTGGAGGCTCGATCAGGTAAAGCTGTCTGAGATGAATACAGGTGAGAGGCTCCCAACTCTAACCAGATGCTGAAAGTGAAGCAGGATCCAGGGGGGGCAAGGGTGCCCTATCCCTAAAGGAGAAAGCCCACTCCACTACCTCAACAGCAGAGGGCTGAGCAAAAAGCCCACAATGCTGCAGCCAAAGACCCCTGCACTGATCAGCACCGACTCCCCCCCCCCCAAAGAATCCCACCTTGAAATCAGACTTGAGCTGTCCAGAGCCCCTTGGGGAAAATACATCTCCAATAACTTTACAGTAGACTCCAACCCTCTGGAGCCAGCACAGACACTTCGGCTCTAAGAGTTAACCCACTCAGAAAACACTGAAGCTAGGTGACTCAGATGCTTTCGGAGTGGACCAACAGTCTTCAGATCAAAATGAGGACATCCTTGGGGATCTTAGATCAGAGGGCTCAAAAAACCATGGGATTGATCGGAGGAGATACTGACTCACATGAGGGTAGGTTCAAGAAATCCAATGGGAGCCAGAGTCAGGACATCCCCATGTGGACCACAGCTCTAAGGAACTTCTAGCCACCTCTGCTTCAGAGAAGTGCCTGGAGGACCTAAGGGAGGAGCTGTCTGACTGTAACCTGGAATGTCTCCTAGGGGTCTCGAAGAAAAGTGGAGTCAAGGAAAGAAGAGTTCCAACAAAAACTTAAGTGACTGAAACAGAGCTGATGATCTCTGCTTCAATGAAGTTGGATCCAAAGGTGCCTGATCAGATTTTTTGCACATCTTGGCAGGTGGCTTGCAAGACAGATACAATGTAGTAGTCTGGTGACTGTTTCGTAATGTTTTTATCCTTGGGGTCACCTCTGTCTTCCTCTAGCGACTGGGACTCAAACCCCCTCACAGATGTCTGAAAAGGGGAAGGAAGCCTACCTTTCAGGACAAACTTATTTTTTCATGGCGCCAAGGGCTTGGAATTAAAGCCAACACAACTAGAACCACCTGTGTCTAAAATCTGCCACACCCAGAGAGTACACATTCCCTGTGGGCATAGGAATTGGGGATCTTATGCCCACAAATTTTTTTTTTTTTTAAATATAAACTGTCAGTTCATCAGCCACTGCAAACAGATACAGAAAACATAGTATGGTCGTATACATTTCTTAACTAGTAAAGTACCAAAAATGATGACTATAAATGCCTTCTAAAGGCTAAAAAGTAAATGGTAAAAAAATTTAACAATGGTATTTAAATACCCAACAGTAAACAGAAAGAATATAGCCTGACAGAACTCGAACTTACAGAACAAGGGAGGGAGAGTGAAAGATATACAATTTAATTTAAGAAAATAATTTAACAAGAAACTAATACTGAAAAGGTTCACTGTAAGGCTCTAGAGAAGGAAATTTGCATCGGAGTAATATGGTGCGACTGAAATCTTGGGTATGTCAGGTTGGTGAGGTATATGGGTTGGATCCAAGAATCTTGTAAAGCAGTCGAACTGGATCTGAGGCCCATCAATTGAGGAATGAATGCAAATCACATCATGGTGTTTAACCCCTACAAAAAGGCACAGCAAGAGTAGGCATCAACTTGACATCTGCCACCTATAACTTTCATATGGAATTTTGAGGTTTGTCATAAGATAAAACTAAAGAGGGTCCACAATGAGGCGTTTACCTGCCTGAAGATACTGCTGAAGCCAGCTACACAGAAATGTTAACTATGATGCCAACAGTCTGCATAAGCAAACTAGCAAGAAAGTTATGACCTCACACAAACAAATCACTCATACTAGTATGTCTTCTCATGCTAAGAGCAGAGTTAAGGACCTTGAAGCTTTGCAGACTAGCTGGACGCAATATATCCTTGAAGGATACATCCCACATGTAATGGGTACTGCAATGGTATACAGATAACACTGTTTAAGAAATGCAAGATAGTAAATTCTCTCCTATATCTGCTGACCCTGACACCAAGATTTGTCTCTCTTGCATTCCTGAATTATGAAAGTACTAAAATCTGAACTACTACCCTCAGAAATAAAATGCTACTAATGTAACTCGTTTATGGTTAAGCAGAGTATCTAGTTACACAACTGCTATCCTTACCATTACAAACTTCTCATCCATGTTTTATTGGCTATGCACTCCAGGTCTGCAAAGTCATTCACTAAAACTTGATACACAATATGCTGCTGAATAAAACTCTGGCACTTGTTTTGTTGCGCTATCTTCAGATGAAAATGTTTCTCTTTACGGCTTGTAAGCACACTGGTGAATGTTGCTACATAGTAACCCTTGCAGGTCTGTTATTTACCGTGTCTGCCAGGAGGCCTAGGCCACAGCTAAACATCCCCCTTGACCAGGCCACCTACGTAGCAGCCAAATGTAACAACCCAATTTACTCATATCGTAGGTTTCCAAATACAAACAGCTGTCTGCTCACTTTCAAAAATCAAGAACGGCTGAAAAAGTGGACCACAATGAAGCAATATTCCATAACACCAGCTGCCATCATGCTCATTTCAAAAGGGGGGTGCACTGTTTGAACACATCAGAAATTAGTTGTTTCAAGCATCCCCCTTAAAAGCAGACAATTTTCTGCCATTGACATTTCTCCTAGAAAATACTTTCCAGTACAGTAGACTCCCTCTTATCCAGTCTCACTGGGACTAGACCTTAGGCTGGATACACAAAAGGCTGGTTAATCAGAAAAAAACATACAAAAGAGCATTTAGAGTTATAAATCAGCTAACAGGATGATATCCCCACATACTAATAGATTCGTGGGACTTTTTACAGAAAATTAGTAATGATCCATATAGTGATGGTGCTAAATTTATTACAGTTGATGTTAAAGATTTATTCTCGGTGATACCCCACGCGATAGGTATAGAATGGTTTGAAACTGTTAGTAGAAATGAATTTGTTGACAAGATGAATTCAAATTAGTATTGGAATTTATGGAACTAGTACTAAAAAATAATTACCTATTTTTTCAAGGCGAAATTTATCACCAAAAAGAAGGAGTTGCTATGGGGGCAGCTTGTGCCCCCAATTTATGCTAACATCATTATGTTGTATTGGGAGACATTATTTAAATCAAGAGTTTTCTATTTGGATAAAAAGTTATCGATTCTTGGATGATATTTTCATTTTATGGGAAGGCCCCGAGGAAGGTATACAAGAATTCATTAAGTTTATCAACAGTACTACTTTTTTAAAGTTTACCTACCAAAGTGACTCACAAGAGATGCACCTTTTAGATGTCAAGTTACAAAAGAATTGTGAAACCAAAAGATATAAATCTACAATTTACAAAAGATTATTATTCCAATGCATATTTGCACTTTGATAGTGACCACCCCACCCAACTTAAAACATAGTGAAGGGACAGATGATCAGAGTAGCCAGAATGACATCAGAGAAGGATGATTTCCTTTGTGAAATAGATATGATACAAAATATGTTTCATCAAAGAGGCTACCCTGTTGAGTTAACGCAACCCATCAAAGAATACGTGATAGATAGATGGGGTACAACTTATATTAATTTTATTTAGTAAGGGTGTATAATAGAACTTGGGAACAATGACAGTGGGGTTATACAACAGTTAAATAATAAACCAATATTACCTTATATGACTCTTACCTACTATAATGATATTGGATGGCTTAAAAAATGCATCAATGAGACTTGGGAAATATTTAAAACAATGCCCACAATGCCCACTAGAATTACGGTCTTTCAGAATAAGTTGACAGTTATAGGAGGAATTACAACCTTAAGAACATCTTGGAGAATAAGAAATATTATAATGAGGGTGGAATTGTTTCTAATAAAAAGGGTACCTTTAGATGTGGCAGATGCCCGCAATGCCCGTTCATAGCAGGAGAGAAGGAACTTTCAGTTCCAACATTAAGAACTACCATTGAGGGCCAAAAAATACAGTAGCTGCTACACTAAGGGGGTGGTATATCTAGCTTATTGCAAATTTTGTTGGGCGTATTATATTGGTAAAACGGAGCGACATCTAAGGAAAAGAATATACGAACACATGAGGGATATTAACCGGAAGAATGAAAATAATACACTTTTTAGACATTCATTAATATGCCATGAAGCTAATTTTAAATTTTGGGTCCTTGAAAAAGGACATTTTGAAAGAGGTGGTGATTGGGAGAAAATTAGCATATAGAGAGATGATATGGCAACTTAAGCTTGATGCCTGTAGTGGTAAGGGCCTTAATGACCACATTTCTATTACACCAGCCCTTAAAATTTTATCGGAAGATCCTAAGAGACAAATTTTAGGAGCTAATACTGAAACCTTGTTTTGTGATATCCATGTATTTTAGTGGATCCTGTTTATAAATTCTGCAATAGTTTTTAAATTTTGTATTATTGTTTTATCTCTGTATGATGCTATTAAGCACTTGTATTTTATATTTCATTTTTAAAGTGAAGTATTACATATCTAAGTAAGTATTTTAATATAGGTTTTGGTGCATCATGTTTAGAGAATTTTATAGGGAAGTTACGCACACATACATAACATTTATTTTGTTTATTTTTATTTTATAAAACTATATAGAATGTAGAATGTGTTGATAATTATTTTGTTCAGCTTTTAGCATTGTATTGGTTCTATCAGACTCCAACAGCCTTATTTTGTACTATTACTTAATTGTTTAATGACTTTTACAATGGATGTATATAAGGAAAGTACAGTTTTGTACCTACCATAAATGTAGATGTTAGAGTGGTTATGCTGCTGCAGTCATCACACTTGGGTTATCCTGCAGTCAGGCGGTCCCGCAGTCGGCCTAAATTCCAAAGCCTTGGTCCAGCGTCGGTTGTCGTCGCTTCTTCCCTGACGTCAGTGTGGCAGGGGTATAAAAGAGGCAGCCAACGACATTTTCTTCAGTTTTTGTCAGGTGCCTCAAACTAAGGTGGTAAAATAAGAAGCTTGCAAAACATACCTTAGTGCAAAACAATGGTACTAGTTGTAAGCAAATACAACATATAGACATGCATCCCAAAGGTTGAAGTACATGGAGGAATAAGAATAGTCTTGTTAGGTAGAGGGGATGGAGGGAGGGTAACCTGGACTGCAGCAGCATAACCACTCGAACATCTACATTTATGGTAGGTACAAAACTGTACCATGTTCATAGTGCTATGCTGCTGCAGTCATCACACATGGGTAGAGTCCTAAAGCTATGGTTGGGTGGTAGGAGCTAAACTGGGTTCGGTGCAGCTAAGATACCCTGCAGAACTGCAGTGGCAAACCCAGCTCTGATTTTTGAGTATAGAGGAAGGTGGTAATGCTTGGTGAAGGTGTGCACTGAACTCCAGGTAGCTGCCTCCAGAATGTCCTTTGTTGGGACTCCTCGGAGGAAGGCTGCTGAGGTTGCTGTAGTCCTGGTAGAGTGAGACCCAATACTAGCAGGCACTGTTTTCCCGTGGTGTGAGTAGCAAAAGCGGATGCAATGTGCTATCCATTTGGAGATGGTCCGTTTTGAAATAGCCTTTCCTTCTGAGCCTGGTGCATAGCATACAATGAGTTGGTCATATTTTCTGAAGGCCTTTGTCTTGTCCAAATAGTAACGTAACGGTCTGTGAATGTCCAAAGAGTGAAGGAGTCTTTCTCCTTTATTCTGTGGGTTTGGATAAAAGGTGGGCAAGTGTATGGTCTGATTGAGAGCCACACTGGATACTACCTTTGGTATGAAGGAAGGGTTGGTGCGTAAAGATACTCTGTCCTGATGGAAAATGATGAAAGGTTCCACTGCCATAAGTGCCTGCAGTTCTGAGACTCTGCGTGCTGAGGTGATAGCCAGCAGCAGGCTGTCTTCCATGACAAGTATTGAAGCTCTGTTGAAAAGTCTGGTTCGAAAGAAGGAAGTGTTAACTTTTCCAGAACAAAATTTAGATCCCAAGTTGGAGATGGTGGTTTTCTGGGGGGTCTTATATTTTTTAGCCCTCTGAAAAACTACCTTAGCAAAGAATGAGAGAAAATGGGAGGAACCGTATCATATTGAGCTGAAATGGCTGAAGCATGGATCTTTATGGATGAGAAAGGCAGGCCTTTGTGTAGCATCTCAGTTAGATATTGGAGTATGTGCGGAATACTTGGGATGCCAGGATTTAGGCTTCTGGCCTGACTCCATACACAAAATCTTTTCCATTTGTCTGAGTAAGTTTTTCTGGTGCTGGGCCTCCTGGCCTCCAAAATGACATTCTGGACGTCCTTTGAGAGAAGTGTTTGATAATTTAAGGTATTTTCCATGCAGCTAGATTTAAGGTCCTTAGTTGACTGAAGGATCTGAGAGTTTTGTTGGGTAAAAAGCAGAGAGAATGGAGGTAAGATCCATGGAGTGCTGCGAGTCAAGTTTGGTAGTAGTGGGTACCAGTGTTGATGTGGCCAGTCCGGAGCAATGAGGATCATCTGTGGTCTCTCTGATCTGGCTTTCAGTAATACCTGGGTCAGTAGGGGCAGAGGTGGGAAGGCATAGACTGACTATGCTGTCCAACTGAATGATACGGCATCCACTTTCCAGGCCAGGGGATAAGTCCTTGTGCAAAATTTTTGTAGCTGGCAATTGTTGGTTGAGACAAACAGATCTATGTCTGGTGGTCCCCACCTTTTGAGTTATCATTGAGAATACTTGTGGGTGTAGTCTCCACTCGTGAGGGTCTGTCAAATTTCTGCTTAATTTGTCTGCCAAAATGTTTTCTTTTCCTAGCAGGAATTGTGCTTGCAGATGTACTTGGTAAGTTAATGCTGTGTTCCACAAGTCCATTGCCTGTCTGCATAGTGGGTAGGAGTGCGTTCCTCCTTGTTTGTTTACGCACCACATAACTGTGGTGTTATCCGTCCTTATTAGAAGTTGTCCTGGATGCAAGAGGTTCTTGAAGGCTGTTAGTGCATTTTTTACAGCTAGCATCGCCTTTTGATTAATGTGTAGTTGCCTTTGGTTTGCAGACCATTTGCCCTGTATGCATTGTCCTGTCATGTGTGCACCCCAGGCGTAGTCTGATGAATCTGTTGTCAGGGTTTGGTTTGCTGGAGGTGAGAAAAAGGAAGGCCCTTGTTTGCTTGGCATGCTTGAGCCCACCATAGAAACTCTTTTTGAAGGCAGGGAATGAGAGTTATACTTGCTTCAAGGCTGTGTCTGTGTTGGGACCATACACTTCTTAGGTACCATTGTAGTTCTCATATGCAGCCTTGCATATGCAATTAGTTGAATGCAGGATGCCATGTACCCCAATGCCTGCAGGAATTTCCTTGCAGTGAGCTGGGTAGAAGTTGCCATCTTTTTGAAGTACTGAGCCAGTTGTTTTTGCTCGTCTGACGTGAGGTAAGCCATCTGGGCCGTTGTATTCAAGCTGGCACCCAGGAAAATTATTTCTTGTGAGGGTATTAAGTTTTGACTTTTTTGTTTACTGTGTACCCTAGGCAACTTAGCAACTTTGTTACAAATGCCAGATGCTGTAGTAGGATGTCTTTGCTGTCCGCCTGGATCAGGCAGTTGTCCAGATATGGATAAATTTGTATTCCTCGCTGTCTGCAGTATGCAATTACTGATGCCAGGCATTTCATGAATACACCTAGCGCAGTAGATAAGCCAAAGGGCAATGCAGAGAATTGATAATGCGTTGTGCCTGCCAAAAATCTGAGGTATCTTCTGCAATCTTATCTGATAGGGACATGCAGATATGCCTCTTGGAGGTCCGTTACCAGCCAAGACTCCTTGCCCAGCATGGGAAGAAGCTGCTGTAGTGTGAGCATTTTGAATTTGGGAATGCCCAGGTATGTGTTTAGAATTGAAAGGTCTAAGATGGGTCTCCAGGCTTTGTCCTTTCTTGGTACTTGAAACAGTAGAGTAAAATCCTTGACCTTGCTCTTTTGTAGGTACCTTTTGAATTGCTTTCATGTTCATGAGAGCTGAAATTTGCTTTTGTGCCTCTGCCCATTGGTTTGTTGGCAGATTTGGCATGCCTCTCATCCGTGGTAAAGTGTGAAAATGAAATCTGTAGCCTCGGGTAATAATATCCAGAACCCATTTGTCCTTTGTTATGATGTGCCAATGTAGTGGGAAAAGAGCCAGTTTTCCTCCTAGAGGTGCTGCCTGGGCAATTTTGCTTGGCAGGCGAAGAGGAAAGTCATTGAGTTTGTTTTCTGAAGGGTTGAGATCTGTTGTCTCCCCCTCTGAGTTGTTTGCCATTGTCTAGGCCTGAAGGTACCTTGTGCCTGGCCTCTGCCCCTGGGGCATCTGTACCTGCCCCTTTGGGATCTGTCTGAAGCAGGAAAGGACCAGTTTTTTGATGGCCAGTTTCTGCTGAAGCGAGGAGGTTGCACCTGTAAAAAATCTTTAACTGTTTGCATTGATTTTGCCTTTTCTTCCATCTTCTTTAAAACTTCCTCTGCTTTGACACCAAATAACGCATACTTTTGCAGTGGAGCATCCAGTAACTTTGCTTTGACATGTTCTGGTAAGGTCTGCTCTTTTAGCCAAACATGTCTACGTATTACAGACCCTGTGACTGCTGCTCTACATGAGGCCTCCAAAGAATCAAAACCACACTGCAAGGTATGTTTTCCCACTTGTTCTGCTGCATGCAACAAATCTTGCATCCCTTTGAAATCTAGTTGATCTGTTTGAGGGATCATTTTCTGTTTTAACTGAGTAAGCAAGTACTGCTGGTATTTAATCATATGGAATTGGCAGTTTAATGCCCTCATGGCCAAAGTGGCAGAGGTATACACTATTTTCCCCCATCTTTCTAATGCCCTGAAATCTCTTTCCGCAGGTAGTGGATTCTTAGCAGAAGAGGCCTTAACCCCTTTGGGACCCTGGGAAATGGTTTCTGGGTCTGCAGCAGGGCTTTTATATAAAAACTTATGAGAGTCAGGGACTCGATAGTATCTGTCTGGTTTAGGTGGTGCTGGAGGTAAGGAATCTGGATTTAGACTGGATTCAGTGTAGACATCATCCAGAATGTCTAAAACAGGAGGAATGGCTAGGGGTCTATGCTGAGGTAGAAGAAGAAACTCACGGAGTCTTTTCTTGGAGTCAGAGTAATCTTGTCCTTCCCAGTGGAAATGCTCTCAGTGTGCAGGGTTTCCCCAAAAGAAAAGTCTTCAGGGGAGGGAAACAGAGGGAATAGACTCCTCAGCATCTGAGTCTTCATAGAGAGGGAAGGTGTAATCCTGTTCCTCAGTCTGCTGAGGAAATGGATTCCTGGTCAGGAGGAGGTAAATCTTCCTCCGGTCTAGGCCTTTTGTCAGGAGGGGGCTGGGAACCTCTGATAAGGGTAATCAGGTCCTCCGCCATTTTGAGCATCTGTTTTTTTAGGCATAGGGGCCTGTGTGGGAGTCTGTGGGCCGGGTTTCTTAACCTTTGGAAGCTTAGCATATGACTTAATGGAGAGAGTAGTCTGTTTAAAGACGCCTTCTGAAACCGAAGGCCTGTCCATAGTCTCCGGATCGCCGCCAGGGCTGGCGTCCGCGAGTTGAGGAGGAACCGGCTCCAGTGGCCCAGTAGATTCTGACTGACAAGTAGTCGTATTTTCTAAATCCACGGTGGTCAGGGGCTGCATAGGCGCCTCAATGAATACCGAAGATCCGGCGGCAAGCCTAACCAAGACCTTGGTATCTGGTCTAGGCTGCCAGTCTGTCCTTGCGTTTTTTTAAACATAGCGGTTGTCGGAGGTTCCAACCACATAATGTAGTTGAATTTTCTGCCAAAATAATGTTGGGCGGTATCAGCCCGACACTTAATAGTGCGTTTATTGAACCTAGCGCAAAACCGACAAACAGAAACGTCGTGGTCTGGGCCTAGGCAAGGAATACAACAAGAATGAAAATCCTTATGAGGTATTTGCTTCCCACAAGAAATACAATTATAAAACTTTGTCTGACATCGGCCTGAGGCAAGAAAAGTTTCCCCAAAGGGGTACTTAGCTTTATAGAAGACTTCGGCTGAAATTGTTCGAAAATCTCAGGAGCTGGCCGACCGGCACTTGCGAACTGCTTCTGCTTCGGGCACCGCGCAGCAAAAAAACACAGGAGAAAATGGCGTCGGCTGCCTCTTTTATACCCCTGCCGCACTGACGTCAGGGAAGAAGCGATGACAACCGACGCCAGACCAAGGCTTTGGAATTCAGGCTGACTGTGGGACCGCCTGACGGCAGGATAACCCAAGTGTGATGACTGCAGCAGCATAGCATGATGAACATCGGTAGAGGTGCTTTTAACTGATTATGATGAGGTCTCCAGTGTGGAGATGAAAGCGCTAAATCTGTTTCCAGTCTCTTTTTTTAGTCTTTTTGTTTAATACATAGTATTTAACTTGTGGAACTGGCAGTTGACTTTGTGGAACGAACTCTTGGTTTATGGTATTTGGAAGACGGCCTTTATTGGTACCGAACCGTACTACCTTTTGTGGATGTAACATAACAGGATGTATGCTCGTATGCATTTCTCTAAAGTATATGAAGTATTACTCAAATATCGGTCATTCAGCCTAGAGGAGGCAGAAGTGGTGTTCTCTGCTGCCTTTTGCAAGGGATATGACAGGAATTTGATGGCTGGTTAAAGAGGAGTCTGGTTAAAGAGAGGCCAGACAAGAGGGATTCTACTGTAAATTATGACTGCGTATGATAACCAAGAACAAACATTCCTGGACAAGACTATGTATACAGCAACACCAGATTATGAAATCCCATATACAATCTAACATCCAGCACTCCATTTAACACGCGGTAAAGAGGAGTCATTATTGCTCACATTTATAACAGCTTGTGCCCAGGACTCCATCACAACTTGCAATCTTAAGAGTAAGAAATGACCCACACCTCACCCAAAAGGATGCGTAAACATGTGAAAGAATCTATCTCTACCTGGAAAAGGTGGTGGCGGCCCTCCAGGTCCACCAGGTCCTGGGAATCTTTCCCCACCTGGACCGCCACCTGGGAAGCGACCTCTGCCTCTTCCACCTGGAGGAAATGGTAACCGTGAATTAGCTCCAGGAGGACCAGCTTTACCTTCACCAGACATCTGTCCAGACTGTGCACCTAGAAGAAAAAACAGTTAAATTTGTCTTTTTCCTGTTAAACAGTAATGCGGAAATGCATTACCTGAAACATTCAGTTAAAACAAAGCTTTCAGAAAGTACAATTGTCTAGGTAACTTACCATAATAGATGTTTTACATCTGTGACTTCACTGCCAGGATGTACAATCCCTATGGCCAGACAGAGCTCAGCATTCTTCCCTCTCAGTGCAATGTACTCACCTTGCAGAAAAAGGTATGCCCAAGCCACCTTCAAAGCTTACCTGCCCCCTCCTCCCATTTAACTTTGAGTAGCACACTAAAAAGTGCAATCACGTCAAGTGTTACACAGATCCCCAAGAGCTAAGTGGAACTTAAAACAGAGGGGACCATCTGACTCTCCACAGCTGAATAGCAATGAAGCAGTCACCCAGTCCTGGACAAAGGGGTAATGGAGACAGCAAGCCTACAGATATAGGGTGAATGTTATAAAATGGATATAACCCACCTCAGCAATGGTATGTGAGGTAGGTGGGAGACAGTACTGCCAAGTGTTCAGCACCTTGCATGAAGGCCCTAGTGGTGGCAACAGTCATGGTACTACAGCTTTAACTACTGTAGTAGAAATGGAGCATCTACTTTCTTAAATGTTTTGCTTTAAGGTAAAAAACAAACAAAAAAAAAAAAAAACAGGAATGTCCAAAGAATTGAAGCCAAGAAAATAAAAAAAAAAAAAGTTTGTGTACATCTTCGGTGTGCAATATTCCTTCCCACCAAGAATTTGCAACTTGATTTAACTGCTTCTCTATACAAGTATGAGGTAATTTTGCTTTTATATAGCTCATTTACTCTCTAAAAGTTTGACACATTTAAATATGGTGTTTTAGTAAATATGGTCTTTCTACTGAGACCGTTGTTAATACAATGGAAGCAAGTGATGATTAATCTACCCATTGTTTCCTCTACTTGTAGCGTAGTGAATGGTTTCAATGGGCAGAGTTTAGCCGATTAATAGGAATGCTTTTTTATGTACACTGTGATAGGAGATGTAGCATGTGACCTTAAGTTTGAAATGTTAGGTTTTAATTTACTGATTTTAATTGCCTAAAGAAGTTCGACCAGAGAGCCGAACGAAAAGTGTGCATTGGATTAAAGCAGCTTAACTAATTTGTTGTGGCTTTGTCGTGACATTCTGGACAGCTTTCATATTGTTTTAGCAGTTTAGTGTTTATTTTTTCCTTGGCTAAAATACGTGCCACCAGCAAACATCTCAAGTCAGGGACTTTAGTGGCAAGGAAGCAGCTAGCTAAAAGGACCTGAAACAGCCTTTCCAAAACAGTTTAGGAACTAAGTGGGTATGACTTCCTCAGTGGCCTTCAGTTGAGGGGAACTACCCCTCAAGAACTGACTGGGAGCTGCTAGCTGGCTAACCAAGTGATTACACGAGAAGGCAGCATTTATAACAGATTATATAAGCTGCATAAGACAGTCCTGTCTTTAGATGTTCATTAAGGAATTGGGAAGACTATAGGCATCTCAACAATTGCTGGGCCCAAACCCTTACAATACCACCAGAAAACAAACCTCTCACTTAAAACCTGTAAGATTTCCTTCTGGTATGTTTTCTTACTTCCTTCACAAGGTTACTCTCCAAACTGCCGTTTTCACAACCTAAACATGTACACACGTGTGGGGACTGAATGACCAAGTCACAGTTTAAAAGTCATTCATGCAAAAGATACTCAAGGCTTTCGGGGAGGGCGATTATCTTCCTATAGAGTGGAATTTTTTTTTATAACCATACAATTAAAGTGTAAAGGACACTGGAGAGAAGTTGAGAACAGGAGCAGTATGCAAACCCATCTTTAGTAATCTGTACACACATGACAATATTTTCAATGTTTTCAATGTAATGGTCTACCATACAAATATTCTAACAAAAAAGTAGTTGTGCAATTTGCACTTACCATTAAACAGATGTGTAAAATCTTACCATAACCACAGATGCCCTTCTCTTCCAAGTTGCAGTATTCACACTATTTCCTGCCCTCAGGCGACCAGACGTCAGCTCCTAGACAAAAGCTTAAGCCTGGCTTCCGTAGGTGTGTGGGACGTCACACACAGGGCCATAAACCTTGGAGTACAAATGTGACGTCACCACACACAGACCTCAGAACTTTAAAGCCCAGAGAAGAGACTAAGGCAAAGGAGAAGCAAAATGTCCTTTCAGAGCTGCAAAGAGTGGCCTGCAGTGACGGTATACCCTAGAGAAGATGGAGGCTATCTGGGGGATGGAGGGTGGGAAGAAATACTGCAACAGGGAAGAGAATGACATCTATGGTCATGGTAAGACTTTACATAACTATTCTGTCCTATTCCCATGTTTCAGTATTCACACTGTGGGAGATTACCACAGCTAGGAGGAATGTTGGGCGGTGGCAGAGGTGGAGGATTCTAGGAATCCTTGTAGGACTGCCCTGGCAAACCCTGCCCCTAGAGACCTTGTCCAGCTTGTAGTGCTTGGTGAAAGTATGGACTGTGGACAAGGTGGCTGCCTCCATAATGGAAGCTGTCTAGTCCTTTCATGAAAGCCTTAGAAGTAGCCATGCCTCTGGTAGAATGCAATTGCACTCCTTGAGGCAATGGTTTGTGATGAGAGTAGCAAAAAAGGCTGGATTTTCTGATCCAGGAGGAAATAGTTTGAAGACTGCCTTACCCAATGCCCTGAGATGGGAGGAAATGAACAGTTGGTCAGATTTTCTCAAAGACTTAGGCAACTGAGATTCTGCTAGGACAAAACTATGTCCATCTAGGGAATGGAGGATCCTCCCCACAGAGTTAGTAGGAGAGGGGGAAAAAGGAGGGTAGGTGAATGGACTGGTTTAACAAAACCCCATTAACTACTTTGGGCATAAAGGAGGGGTTTGTGCATAGGGAAACCCTGTCATTGTGGAAGGTGGTGTAAGAAAGGCAAGCCATCAGGGCCTGTAATTCAGACACTTCTAGCAGAGGCAATGGCCACTAAAAGGATGGTTTGCCATGTGCACATTTGAAGAAATGATGTGCAGGCTGGCTCAAAAGGGAGTAGGTTACGCTTTTCTAACACAAAGTTGAGATCCCAGGGAGGAGGAATGTGCTTTCTTGGTGGTCTGATGTGTAAGACCCCTCTCAGGAATAGTTTTGCATCCAGTCTACAGAAGAGGCAACTGTAAAGGCAAGCATGCAGAAATGGCTGAGAGATGGACTTTGAACAAAGAGTAAACTAGCTACTTAATGAGTCCGCAGGTATAGTTCAGGACCACCTGCTAGAAATGGGTCCTTGTTTCTCAGAACACCATTTCGAGAACCTCTGCCATTTAGTCAAGTTTTTTTCTAGTTGTTGGTTTCCTAGCCTCCCTCAAGACAGAGCACATCTTTATAGTGTTGTCTAAAAGGGATCAAAAGTTAATGACCCACAGAGTTAGTTGCAATAAAGAGTTGTGGGTGCAGGAGGGATCCCTGTTGCTGAGTTAGCAGGTCCACCTGGTGGGGTAACTTGTGGGGATTGCCCTTGGCTAGTGAAAACAGAAGGGGGGAAAGTACAGTTGTGTACCTGCCATAAATGTAGATGTTAGAGTGTATTCACTGTTGCAGTCATTACACTTGGGTTATCCTGCTGGCAGGCTACCCGCAATGGCCTGAACTCCAAAGTCCTGGTCCGGCGTCAGTTGCTGTCGCCTCTTCCCTGATGTCAGTGCGCCAGGGGTATAAAAGATGCAGCAGACACCATTTTCTTCAGTTTTTCTTGCCCCAGATGTCAGGTGCCCCCAGAAGGGTAGGCTAAAAAATTATGCCAATAAAAAAGCATGCACTAAAATAAAACATTCTTCATGTACAAGCAAATACACCACATAGGTTGTATAGAATAGAGAAGTACAGATAAGTCCCAGCAAAGAAAGGGGGATGGAGGGTGGGTAACCTGGACTGCAACAGTGAATACACTCGAACATCTACATTTATGGTAGGTACACAACTGTACTATGTTTGTGTTACAGTCATTACTCTTGGGTTGAATCCCAAAGCGGAGGTTGGGTGGCTGGGCCTAAATAGAATTAGGAGTGGCTATGAGGCCCTGCAGAACTGCAGTGAAGAAGCCTGCTCTGGATTTAGAGTAAAAAGGTAAGTGGTAGCGCTTTGTAAAAGTGTGCACTGAAGTCCAAGTTGCAGCCTCCAAAATGTCCTTAGTTGGTACTCCTCTGAGGAAGGCTGCTGAAGTAGCTGCTGCTCTGGTTGAATGTGGCCTGATGCCCTTAGGCACTGACTTGCCATGCTGAGAATAGCAGAAACGAATGCAGTGGGCTATCCATTTGGAAATAATCTGCTTTGAGATTGCTTTTCTTTGAGATCCTGCAGCACACGCCACTAAGAGTTGCTCAGATTTTCTGAAAGCTTTAGTTTTATCCAAGTAGAAGCGTAGCTGTCTGTGTATGTCACAAGAATGTAGAAGTCTCCCCCTTATTCTGTGGGTTCGGATAAAAGGTAGGCAAATGAATTGTTTGATTAAGAGCCACACTGGACACTACATTAGGCATAAATGTTGGGTTTGTCCTCAGAGAAACCCTGTCCGGGTGGAAAATTATAAAAGGTTCAACCGCCATTAGTGCCTGTAACTCAGACTCTTCTTGCTGAAGTTATTGCTAACAGCAGAGCTGTTTTCCATAAGAATTTTATCTCAGCTGTATTAGCCGGCTCAAAAGGAGGCAGTGAGTTTTTCCAAGACAAAATTGAGGTCCCATGCAGGTATTGGTGCTCTTCTTGGGGGTCTTATGTTTTTGGCCCCTCTGAGGCACTGCTTAGTAGTGGATGTGAAAATATAGGTGGGTCCGTATTGTAATGAGCTGAAATGGCAGAGGCATGAATTTTAATCTTAGAAAAGGATAGGCCTTTGTCCAACATCTCAGTTAGGTATTGTAAAATCTGAGGAATATTTGGTACAAGCATGTCAATTCCTTGTGCCTGGTTTCAAGCACAGAATCTCTTCCACTTTTCTGCATATGATTTTCTGGTGCTGGGCCTCGGCCTCCAGAATAACATCCATAACTGCTTTGGAGAGAAGTGTGTTTTGAATGGTTACATTATCCGCTATACAGCCAGACTTAGGGTTTTGAGTTGGCTCTGCAGTATCTGATTGTTCCGTGCTGTCAGTAAGTGAGGAATTTGAGGCAATGTCCAGGCTGGGCCCTGAGACGAGCTCTTTAGTACTGGGTACCAGTGCTGGTGTGGCCAGTCTGGGGCAATCAGGATAATTTTTGGCTTCTCGTCGGACCTTTAGGAGTACCTTGGGGAGGAGAGGTAGTGGAGGAAAGGCATATACTGTAAGGTTTTTCCAACTGAAAGAGCATCCACCTTCCATGCTAGCTTGTGATAAGTCCTTGTGCAGAATCTCTGTAGCTGGCAGTTGTGAGGGGAGGCAAACAGATCTATGTCTGGGCTTCCCCATTTCCTTGTTATTATAGTGAAAATTTGTGGATCTAGTTTCCATTCATGAGGATCCATGAGGTTTCTGCTTAGTCTGCCAGAGTATTTGTCCTTCCTAGCAAGAATTGTGCTTGCAGGTGTACTTGATAAGTCAGTGCTGTGTTCCACAAAATCATGGCTGGTCTGCAAAGGGGGTAGGAATGCGTGCCTCCCTGCTTATGTACCACATGACTGCTGTACTGTCTGTCTATCAGCAGTTGTCCTGCATGAAGGAGAACCTTGAAAGCTGTCAGTGCATGTTGTACAGCCAGCATTTCTTTCAGATTGATATGAAGATGCATTTGGCTTGTGGGCCATGTGCCCTGAATACATATTCCTGCCATGTGGGCCCCCCAGGCATAATCTGAAGCATCTGTTATTTGCCTGGCGGGGGTAAAGTGAAAAGCTGTCCCTTGTTGTGGTGACAGGCCTGAGCCCACCATCGAAACTCCTGTTGCAGGCAGGGAATGAGTGTAATTGATTTTTCCAGGCTGTGACAATGTTGAATCCAAACACTTTTTCGATACCATTGTAGTTTCCTCATATGCAGTCTTGCATATGGAATTAACAGAATGCATAATGCCATGAAGCCCAAAGCCTGCAGAATTTTTCTTGCATATAACTGGGTTTTTGTTGCCATTTCGAAATAAGAAGTCAGTTGCCTTTATTTGTCTGGCGTGAGAAGCCATCTGGGCAGTTTATTTAAGCCTGCACCCAGGAATATTCTCTTGAGAGGGTACTAGCTTTGATTTTTTTTCGTTTACTGTGTACCCTAGGCAAGTTAGCAGTCTTTCAACAAACGCCAGATGTTTTAGTAAAATGTCCTTTTTCTCTGCTTGAATAAGGCAGTAGTCCAAGTAAGGATATATCTGAATTCCTCTGTCTGCAAAAAGCAATTACTGGTGCCAGGCATTTTGTGAAAACCCTGGGCGCAGTAGATAAGCCAAAGGGCAGTGCAGAGAATTGGTAGTGCATTGAGCCTCCTATGAATCTGAGGCATCTTCTGCACGACTGTCTGATTGGGACATGCAGGTATGCCTCTTTTACAAGCCAAGCCTTCTTGGCCAGCATGGGTAGAAGCTGCTGTAGAGTCAACATTTTGAATTTTGGAATGTCCAGAAAAGTGTTTAGGACAGACAGGTCCAGTATTGATCTCCAGGCTTTGTCCTTTCTGGGTACCAAGAAAAGTCGTGAGTAAAATCCTTGTCCCTGCTCCTGCGAAGGTACTCGCTAAATGGACCCATGTCCATGAGGGATGAAACCTGCTTTTGTGCCTCTGCCCATTGATTGTGTGGCAGGTCTGGCATGCCTCTTGCCTTTGGCAGGGTGTGGAAGTGGAACCTGTAGCCCTGAGACACTACATTTAAGACCCATTTGTCCTGGGTGATCATGTGCCAGTTTTGGGAAAAAAGTGCTAGTTTTCCCCCTAAGGGAGCTTCCAAAAGGTTAAGTGCTTGGTAGTGGTAGAGGAAAGTCATTGGGACCGTTTCCTGTAAGGTTGAGATTTGTCTTCTCCGCTTTTGGAGGTAGAAGCGCCCCATTGCTTAGGCCTGTATGAGCCTTGGGGCTGGGATCTGCCTCTAGGGCGTCTGTACCTGCCTCTTTGTGGCCTGTCTGACACTGGAAAGGACCAATTTTTTGAAGGCCAGTTTCTGTTAAATCTGGGTGGCTGTACCTGTAAGAAATCCTTAACTGTCTGCACAGATTTTGCTTTATCCTCCATTTTCTTCAATACCTCTTCTGCCTCAACACCAAAATATCATGCTGTAATGGAGCATCTAATAATTTTGCTTTAACATGATCAGGCAGAGTCTGTTCCTTTAACCAAGCATGCCTCCTAATCACAGAACCCATAACAGCGGCCCTACAAGAGGCCTCCAAACATTCAAAACCACATTGCAAAGTATGTTTACTCACTAGTTCAGCTGCATGCAATAAATCCTGCATTTCCTTGTTTTCTGGACATTCAGATTTAGTCAACATTTTCTGTTTTAAGAGTGACATTAAATACTGCGGATATTTAAGCATATGAAATTGACATTTTAAAGCCATTACAGCCAAAGTAGCAGAAGTGTAAACTTTTTTCCCCATCATCTGTCCAGTGTCCTTGAATCCCTGTCAGAGGGGACAGGGTTTTTAGCAGTAGAAGCTTTGACTCTCTTAGGACCCCGAGATATAGTTTCTGGGTCAGCAGCAGTGTTTAACCGGTGCAGGGGGTAGAGTCTGGAGACAGGCCGGACTCTGAAAAAACCAACAATGTCCAGAACAGGGGGAATAGCAAGGGGCCTGCGCTGAGGAAGTAATAGAAAATCTGAGCCTTTCCTTAGATTCTGAGTAATCTTGGCTCTCCCAATGAAAGTGCTCCCTCATGGTATGCAGGGTTTCCCCAAAGGAGAAATCATCTGGAGAAGCTGAAGGAATAGATTCTTCAGCATCAGAATCCTCATAGGGAGGAAGAGAGTATTCCTGATCAGAGGAGGAATCAGAGGAAATGGAAACCTGATCTGAAGATTCATATTCTGTCTCTTGTCTAGGCCTCTTATCAGGAGGGGGATGGGAACCCCTGATCAAAGTAATAAGGTCTTCGGCCATTTTGAGCATTTGTTTTTTAGGCATGGAGGCCTGTCCTGGAGAATGCTGTACTAGTTTCTTCGTCTTTAGAGCTGCTTTGGTCTTTGGCTTAGAAGCTGAAGTTGGCTTTACATATAACTGTGTTGGTCTGAAAACACCCTCAGAAGCCTGTGCCTGCACAGCTGCTACGGACCTGAGGGAATAGTTTCCAAGGATCCAATACCTTGAGTTTCCAGAAGCCCAGTCAGCTCCACGTGGGAGTCGGAAGCAGCCCGTGGCTGAGGTAGCAGGCGTCAGGGCTGCAAAAGCACCTCACTGAACTGACGTCAGGGAGGAGGCGACAGCAACAGACACCGGACCAGGACTTTGGAATTCAGGCAGACTGCGGGTAGCCTGCCAGCAGGATAACCCAAGTGTAATGACTACAACAGTGAAACACAAACATCCATTATTGCCTTGGCCAACAGGGAGTCACCAGCAAGATTTTTCATTGTTCCTTCTTGATTTACAGAAGGACACACTGAATTAGAGGGAAGGGCGGGAAGGCGTACAGGTACATTCCCTGCCAAGAAAAACTGAAGGCATCCACTATCCAAGCTAGTGGCGAGTGAGTCCTGCTGCAATATTTGTTCAGCTATCTGTTCTGGGGGGAGGCAAACAGATCCAATTGTGGTATGCCCCACTGGTGGACTATGTGTAGGAAGGCATCCCTGTGCAACATCCACTCATGTTGCAGAGATGTGGGTCTGCTGAGCAAGTCCGCTTGCTTGTTTTCCTGAGAGGGGATGCATGAAGCTTTCAGGAAAAGATTGCGTTTTCCTGCTATTTCCCAGATTAGCAGGGTAATCGGACAACCGGTATGCCTTTGTCTCTCCTTATGTACCAAAATGACAGTCGTGTTGTCCGTCATGTGGAGTACTCCTGGTTGCAGCATGGGAAGGAAAACTTTTACAGCTAGAACAGCAGTCATCTCCCTGACACTGATGAAATGTTTTTTCAGGGCAGGGGTCCAGCATTGTTGTACCCTGTAGCCCCGCAGAGTTGCTCCCCATGCTAGGTCTGATGCATCTGTGTGCATAGATGGAGAAGTGGGAGGAAGTTGAAGAGGAATTCCCTGGTTGTTGGAAACCTGCTGAATCCATCACTTCAGCTCTAATTTTAGACAGGGCAGAAGTGGGATGAGTTTCTTTAGAGGTTGTTGGCTCTGGGACCAAACAGTCTTTAGGTACCACTGGAATTTCCTCATGCGCATTCTTGCTAGTGGAAACATGGGAATGGTGGCAGCCATGAGGCTTATAGTTTGGAGAAACTAGTCTTGCAGTTGGATGCGATTCTGTCAATAGACTTAGAAAAGAGATGGATTGTACCTTGTCTGGAGGCAAGGATTTCATCAGGTCTGTTCCAATTCTGCACCCTAGGAAAACCTTGCCCTGTTGTGGGAGGAGAGAGAATTTTTGGAGGCTGAGAATGAAACCCAGGTTGTTTAGAAGGGACATGGTGAACTGGAGATTTGCCAAAGGGTGGACTGACTCTGCCAAAATTAGAATGTCATCCAAGGGTAGATTTGAATTCCCTTGGTTCTGCAGTGGGCGATGGCTGGGGCCAAGCACTTTGTAAAAACTCTGGGTGCAGTAGACAAGCCAAAAGGGCCGCTTGCCGGGGGGGGGGTTGTGGTTGAGGGGATCTGGGTTAAGGTAGTCTCAGAGATCCCCTATGTGGTCTGGCAGTAGTGGGGTGAGATGTGGAGGTGGCCCTTCTAACACAGGATGTTTTGGCTGGGTAGTTCTAATATCTGGGCACTACAGACACCAGCAAGTGCTTAATGTCCTGCAGTTCATTGCTTTTTTCTTGCAAATTTTTTAAATAGTACTGCAGCATTTTTGCAAAATAGAAGGTTATCTAAAGAAGCATCCATGACCTTGGCTTTAAAGTCATCTGGCAGAGGTTGTAGCCTGTGCCAGGAATATCTGCGCAAGGTGGAAGCAGTGACAGCAGATCTGGCAACTGATTCTGCAACATCACAGCTGCAGCAAATATAGAGTGTCTGGCTACTTGGGTGGGCAGTGACAATTTGGAGGAAATGTCAGAATTGGCTGGACAGTCCAGGGTGGTAGCCAACAAGGTGGAGGTCTGAGAGTCTAGGGCATACTTCACCATGTGGGTTTGGTAGTTTATAGCACTGAAAGGCAGGTTGAGGAGGTGTATACGTTTTCCCCCCATCTTGTCCATGGTTTTGCGTTTTTTATCGGATGGCAGTAGGAAAGCAGAAGGCAACTATTTCATTCTAAAAACGCTGTGTGTATGTTGGTCAAATGTTGTGTTATATGCCAACTTCTATACGTGCATTACCCAGAGAGGAGCTATATTCTCAACTGCTATTTTAGTTAAAGCTATTATCAGCTGTTCCTGGTGTATAGTGGTTTATGCATACTGAAAACGCTGTGGTGTATGTTGGTCGAATGTTTTTGTAATTCGCCAACTTCTACGTGCGTGATACTCAGAGAGGTACTACATTCTCAATTGTTTAGCCGAGGCATTGCCGCAGGGCATAGTGTACAGCGACATTGTCCTTCCTATTTTTGATGGTTCCTCATAGTAACCTCACTGCTATACAAAGCTTTGTATTTAAATTAGCGCTGCCTATTTGGTAGTGCCTATTGGTAAAACTAAGTGTTGAGACGCAGTGAACTAGTTTCTCTGCCAACGCCAACTTCCATCATACTAGAATTTTTATATAGCGGCCCTTGTTTACCAATTTGCCTTATATGTAGTCTGTTAAATGAATGCCATACCGACACTTTGAAAATGTATCTTAGATAACGAGTAGAAAGCTTATATTTATCCTGTTAACCTCTCTACAGCTGCCTTTAACTGAAATAAATGTTTAAACAAATTGCTAATGTATCTTAGATAATGAGAAGAAGCTTATATTTGTCCTGTTAACCTCTCTACAGCTGCCTTTAACTGAAACTAATTAGACAATAGGGATTTTATTCTCATAGCACTGTTTTTAAAGTTTGTTGCATCTTTGCTTGTATTACAGCATAACCCTCCTGTGTTTGCTTGTATTATATGTTTGATACCTACCTAATTCTGCTAGTAGGAGATAATGATGTTTTTATTCTAAAGTACTATCTCTTCCAACTTTCTCTCCTGTTCTCCAGCTTTTTGTCCTGAATTACCCCCTGTGACTTGGCCGGGTGGACACCTAGACCTAACCAACTGTACAAGCTCATCTAATTTGCACAAGTTATCATAACACCTCTGCTGCCTCATCACTTTTTGAAATCTATCCCAGCTTCTCCCCGAGGAGTCCAAGGAAGTATGTGCATCTGCTGCTAAGCCCTAACCTATTTTATTTTTAAGCCCTGCTAGCTGTTTTAGACGCTCCCTGCCAGGAAAGCCAGCAGCCTAAAACCCTTCTTATTTCTGTACCTCCGTCCTTCCCCCTCATCTTGTTCCCTGAGATGCACTAGCTCCCTTCTCCAAATTATGCCAGAGATTGCCCTAGGGGCCAAGGTGCACTTCAGCATCTGTCCACTAGATGGCATCCTCTCCCTACTAATTTAAACCTCAATTCACTCACTTCTGGTATTCTATCTAAGCCCTATTTTTCTTTTTATCTAAGCCCTATTTTTCTCCTTCTCACTCTCTATCCTAAGGACTTACAGCCCACCCAAACCTACCACTTCCAGGTCCCCTCTGCACACCCTTCTGCTAACTTACCCTTCTGCAAAAATCCTCCACTGATAGGTTCTCTATCTTCTCCTGCCCTCCTTGGTTCTTCCCGCTCCGTTCGCCCTGCGGGCTCACTCCGCTCCCCTACCCTGCCCCCAAATCCCACCTGCCCCCAGCACCTCTACCTTTATTCCCCCAAAACCACTGCCTTTCTTAGCCAATCAATCTTCCAACTGGGAAACACCCACTCCCTTATCCCGCCCAAATTTAACTTCGTTCTCCTCCCCAAGATTATCTTCAGCTAGCCAAAAGGCTTCCTTTTTCTCTCAACACCCACCCC
Source organism: Protopterus annectens (assembly GCF_019279795.1). Classification (NCBI taxonomy): domain Eukaryota; kingdom Metazoa; phylum Chordata; order Ceratodontiformes; family Protopteridae; genus Protopterus; species Protopterus annectens. The sequence goes on from NC_056745.1 coordinate 512,976,525, forward strand.
TAACCACACTCTCTCCTAACATAAGATACTCTTCACTCCTTCACCACTATTGGATACTTACCAGCTCCTCTATACATAGTCCTCTCTTATATCCATATACAACTCAACAGCAACACTGCATCTCTAATAAACCCATTTCATCATGCTCTCAAAACCTTTATCCTTCTGCTTTTTACCACTACTACTTCTTAATTTATCCCATCTTTACTACCTCACCCAACCCATTAACTCCCACCACTCACAACCCTGCCATGTAACCAACCATCTTAATTCCCCTCTCTCATACTCTAACACTCCTATTTCTTCCCATCTTTATCCTATAAAAATCTTCTACTCTTCCCATACAAGCTCATTACTTCTCTAAATCATTCTACCCACATAGGAAAGTACAGTTTTGTACCTACCATAAATGTAGATGTCCGATAGGAATGCATCTGCAGTCCTTACAAATGGGCTGTCCTGTCGTCAGGCAGCCCTTCGGTCGGCCGGATTCCAAAGTCTGGGTCTGGCCTCGGCTGGTGTCGCACTTCACCCGACGTTATAGCTGCAGTTCTTCGGGTATAAAGGCATCAGCCGACGCCATTTTCCTCAGTGTTTCTTGCCCCAGATGCCAGGTGCCCTCTAGGAAGGCTAAATTTGGATAAATGCAAATGATTCCAAATAGTAGAGAGCAAACAAAATATAAGCATGTATGTACATATATACAAACACACCATAACAGATTCCCCCAGCTAGCTACAAGATGGGCAAATGCCCTAGGAGCACCACAGAGGGGAAGGAGGGTGGGTAATCCTGACTGCAGATGCATTCCTATCGGACATCTACATTTATGGTAGGTACAAAACTGTACTATGTCCTTCAAGGATGCATCTGCAGTCCTTACAAATGGGTAGAATACCATAGCCAAACTGGGGGAGGAGGTGAAATAAAATGATGGTGTAGTTAAGATACCTTGCAAAACAGCAGTGGCAAAACCTGCTGGGGATCTAGAGTATAGAGGTAAATTATAATGCTTGGCAAATGTATGCATGGAGCTCCAAGTAGCAGCCTCTAAAATGTCTTTGGTAGCCACTCCTCGTAGAAAAGCTGTGGTAGTGGCTGTAGCCCTTGTAGAGTGAGGCCTGATGTTTTCTGGAGTTTTCTTCCCATGGTAGGAGTAACAAAATCTAATGCAATTTCCTATCCACTTAGAGATTGTCTGTTTTGAAATTGCTTTTCCTTCCATTCCTGTTGCATATGCTACCAGTAGCTGGTCAGTTATTCTATTGCCCTTGGTCCTGTCCAGGTAGTAGCGTAATTGTCTATGTACATCCAAGGTGTGCAACAGTCTTTCTCCCCTGCTCTGTGGGTTGGGGAAGAATGTAGGTAGGTGGATAGCCTGATTTAAGGATACTCTGGAGACCACCTTAGGCATAAAAGTAGGATTTGTTCTCATGGACACTATCTTGATGGAAGATCAGGAAGGGCTGTACTGCCATTAATGCCTGTAGCTCAGATACCCTTCTTGCTGAAGTGATTGCCAGCAGGAAAGCAGTTTTCCATGATAAGTATTGTAATCCTGCTGTTGCTACTGGTTCGAAAGGAGGGAGTATCAATTTTTCTAGCACAAAGTTCAAGTCCCATGCTGGCAATGGTGGCTTCCTAGGTGGTTTTACATTTTTAATTCCTCTCAGAAACTGCCTGAGCAGAGGATGTGAGAAGACTGGAGGATCCAAGTCGTATTCTGCTGAAAGAGCTGAAGCATGAATCTTAATGGAAGAATAGGACAGGCCTTTGTGGAAGAGCTCTGCCAAGTATTCCAGGATGTTGGCTATGTTTACCAGTGACACATTTTCTCCTTTTGCAGTACTCCAAATGAGATATCTTTTCCATTTTGCTGAGTAATTTTTCCTTGTTGAGGGTCTGCGAGCCTCCAAGATAATGTCTTTAACCCTTTGGGATAAATTTGGGTTAATTGGTCTTATGCAATGTTCCAGGCAGTCAGCTGCAGTGTTTTCAGGTTTGGATGCAGGGTGTTGTAGTTGTTCTGTGTTAACAGCAAGGGAACTAGGGGCAGGGGCCATATTTGTTCCCGAGACATGCTCCTCAGTAATGGGTACCAATGTTGTCTTGGCCAGTCTGGAGCTATCAGAATGATCCTTGGGCGGTCCTCTTTGATCTTCAATAGCACCTTGTGCATCAAAGGAAGTGGTGGGAATGCATATGCTGTCAGGTTTTCCAACTGAAAGATAGGAGTCCACCTTCCAAGCAAGTGGGTGGTACGTCCTTGTGCAGAATTTCTTTAGTTGGTGATTGAGTGGGGATGCAAATAAGTCTACTTCTGGGAGTCCCCATTTTCTCGTAATGGTTTTGAAGATGTCCGGATGCAGCATCCATTCGTGGGCATCCGTGGTAGTTCTGCTTAGTATGTCTGCTAGAATGTTTTCTTTTCCTGGTACAAAAATTGCTTGTAATTGAATGTTGTAGCTCAGGGCCACATTCCAGAGGTCCATTGCCATCCGGCATAGAGGGTACGAGTGTGTGCCTCCCTGTTTGTTGATGTACCACATAACTGTGGTGTTGTCTGTCCTTATCAACAGTTGACCTTGTTGAAGAAATGGTCTGAATGCCTGAATTGCCAGTTTTACTGCCAGCATTTCCTTTTGATTTATGTGTAGGTGTAGCTGGTCTTGAGACCATATACCTTGTATACACTTGCCCATCATGTGGGCCCCCCAACCGAGGTCTGAGGCGTCCGTTGTGATGGTTTGGCTGGGTTGAGTGTTGTGGAAGAGCAGTCCTTTGTTTGATTGACAGGCCTGAGCCCACCATTGGAATTCTTGCTTCAGGCATGGAATTATTGGAATTTGGGTTTCTAGGCTGTGCTTGTGCTGAGACCATAAATTTCTTAGGTACCACTGTAACTTTCTCATATGCAGTCTGGCATGTGGAACCAATATTATGCAGGATGCCATGAAACCCAAGGCTTGCAGGACTTTTCTTGCTGTTAGATGGTTCTGCTTTGTTAATGCCAAGAAGTAGAGAGGGAGTTGCTCCTGTTTTTCTACTGTTAGGAATGCCATTTGTTTTGCTGTGTCCAGCTCTGCACCCAAAAAGGTTATCCTTTGGGATGGTATCAGCCTTGACTTTTTTATATTGACTGTATATCCCAGGGCTTGTAGTAGGTAAATGACCCTTTTCAAGTCTACTGCTAGCTTGTTTTTGTTGTCCGCTTGTATCAGGCAGTCGTCCAGGTATGGGTAGATTTGGATTCCCTGAAGCCTGCAATGAGCAATTACTGATGCCAGGCATTTCGTGAACACTCTGGGCGCAGTAGATAAGCCAAAGGGCAATGCTGAGAATTGATAATGCTCTGATCCTGCAAGAAATCTGAGGTATCTTCTGCAATTTGGTCGTATGGGGACGTGCAGGTATGCCTCCTTGAGATCTAGAGTTACCAGCCAAGACTCCTTGCCCAGCATGGGAAGAAGCTGCTGTAGGGTCAGCATTTTGAATTTTGGAACAATGAGGAATGTGTTTAAAGCTGACAGGTAGAGAATAGGTCTCCAATTGCTTTCTTTTCTTGGTACCAGGAAGAGTCTGGAGTAGAATCCCTGTCCTTGTTCCATAGATGGTACCTTTTCCACAGCTCTCATCCTTAATAATTATTTGTTTTAGAGCTTCTGCCTTTTGATTTGGAGGAAGGTTTGGCATTCCTCTCTTCCCTGGTAGAGTATGGAAGTGAAACCTGTAACCTTGGTCTATTGTCTGCAAAATCCACTTGTCTCTTGTGATGTAATGCCAGTTTACTGAAAATAAAGCTAGCTTCCGCCTAAGGGTGCTTCTAGTTGTTCCCTGGTAGGCGGTGCCAGAGCCAAGTCACTGTGATTGTCCTGTAGTAGTGGTGGTGGCTGTGTCTGTGCCTCGCTGGTTGTTACCCTGCCACTGGCGTCCCCTGTAGGCACCCCTGGATTGACTTCTGCCTCTTGAACGCCTATTTCTGCCTCTCTGAGCTCTGGAGGAGTCTGGAAAGGACCAATTCTTGGAGGGCCAATTCCTGCTAAACCTTGGAGGTTGAACCTATAAGAAATCTTTCACTGTTTGGACAGATTTTGCCTTCTCTACATCTTCTTCAGCACCTGTTGTGCAGGAGAGCCAAACCAATTGATCTTGTCCATAGGAGCATCTAGTAGTTTTGATTTGACATGGTCTGGTAAGGCCTGCTCTTTTAACCATGCATGCCTTCTGATAACTGTGCCAGTCATGGCTGATCTAAAGGAAGCCTCCAGTGCATCATAGCCGCATTTTAAGGAATGGTTACCGACTTGCTGTATGTTATGTACCATTTCCTGAACAGATTTTTTTGTCTAATGATTCATCTGAGGACAGTTTTTTGGTTAACTGGTCTAGCATAAATTCTTGATACTGGATCATGTGAAACTGACAGTTCAAGGCCCTAGCTGAAAGAGTAGCAGAAGTGTAAACTTTTTTACCCCATCTCTCTAAGGACCTGGATTCCCTTTCAGAGGGGAGGGGTTTTTTGGCAGAGGTAGATGCTACAGCCTTAGGTCCCTGGGAGATAGTCTCGGGATCTGCAAAAGGATGGTGATGCGTGTCCGGGACCCTGTAGTACCTATCGGGCTTAGCAGGGGCCGGAGGTAGTGAATCAGGAGCAGTACAAGCATCATTAAATGCATCATCTACAACAGAAAGGACTGGAGGTATGGCTAAAGGCCTATGTTGTGGTAAATGCAGAAAAGTTCTAAGCCTCTTTCTGGAGTCTGAAAAATCCTGACCCTGCCACTGAAATTGTTCCCTCAGAGCATGCAAGGTTTCCCCAAAGGAAAATTCCTCAGGCGGAGAGGCAGAAGGAATGGACTCTTCAGCATCAGAGTCTTCATAAGGGGAGAAAGGAGCCTCTGGAGGGTTTGTATTATCTGAATCATCAGAGGAATAATCTGTAGAAACTGGCTCAGGGGGCTCTGCTCTAGGCCTCTTCTCTGGAGGTGGGTGAGAGGCCCTGTCTGGTTGAGGTTGGGATCCCTGGATTAAAGAAATGAGATCCTCCGCTAGACTAAGCATTTGTGAACTAGAGCTAGGCCTGTGAGAGGGGGTCTTTAACAGGCACAGATTTAGTAGTTTTAGCTGCTTTAGCCCTGGCAAAGGCCTTAATGTACATGGTTGCAGGTGGCCTAGCAGCTCCACGTGCAGGGGTTGAAATATCCAAGGGAATAGTGTCAGATAATTCCTGAAAAACTGCAAGAGCAGGTGGGATTTCAGAAGCCGATTCCACCAGGTTGGAAGAGGCCTCGGTAGGAGGTAAGTTTTCGGCTGAAGGAAGAACTGCTTGCTCGGTTTCAGCCAAAACAGAGACTCGTGGTCGGCTTAACCGCGGTTTCGTCCGAAACCACGGACCGCGAGTGTCGGTCCTTTTCCTTGCGCTTTTTAGATATTTGCGTAGTTGGAGGATCCGATGGCATAATGTAAGCAAAATCAGAGCCGAAAAACTCCTCAGCAAATTTCGACCGACGTCTAAGTGTCCGCCGATTAAAAAAAGCACAGGCTAGACAAGCTGCTACGTCGTGGTCTGGGCCTAAACAAGGTAAGCAGTAAGAGTGGAAATCTTTATTAGGTATTTGTTTCCCACAAGTTAAACAGTTATTCGCTTTTTCTGACATCGGCTGAGGCAAGAAAGAGTCCCCAATGGGGTACTTAGCTTTTTAGAAGTCTTCGGTAGTAGTAGAAGTATTCGGTAGTAGTAATCTCTGGTTCTGACCGACCGGCACTTGCGAACAGCTTCTGCTTCGGGCGCCATGCGGCAAGAAAGACTGAGGAAAATGGCGTCGGCTGATGCCTTTATACCCGAATAACTGCAGCTATGACGTCGGGTGAAGTGCGACACCAGCCGAGGCCAGACCCAGACTTTGGAATCCGGCCGACCGAAGGGCTGCCTGACAACAGGACAACCCATTTGTAAGGACTGCAGATGCATCCTTGAAGGACATCTAGTAAATCCTTCAAAATCATATTAGAACCTAATCTATTCACTAAACTGTCCAATTACCTATCCAATCCTTCATCTGATAACCAGTCTATTATCAGGCGATATCCATCCCAACCCAGGCCCCCACCACCACTCCTACTACAGGCAAGTCCATACTACTAACTTCTTTAAATTCCCAAAGTATAGTAAACAAAGTCCCAAACCTCCATGCCTGGCTTATACACAATAAACCTGACATCCTATCCATCTCTGAAACATGGCTCAAACCCCATATAAAAGACTCTGAATTAATTCCGCCAAACTACTCAATCATTAGAAAAGACAGGTCCCACAAAAAAGGAGGAGGAGTAGCTCTCCTATACTCATCCTCCTCGTCAGTTACTCCCTATAATAAATCTACTCCACAATTTAACAATGCAGAACTACTTCTCACACTTCTCCAAGTTACACAAACATATATGTATAGCTTCCCTCTACATCCCTCCAGGGGATAATATATCTCTACAATTTAAGATATCCTCTCCTGGCTCTCCAACAATATCAGCAATGAAACAATAATCTTAGGAGATACAAATATTAACTGGGCCTCCATTCAGTCTTCTTCAAACCCACTTAACATCAACCTCTACAATTTTTCCCAGCTGATCAACTCTGTAACACACCCCTCCAAAAACCCCTCTAGTGGCAGCATTCTGGACTGGATTCTAGTCTCTCATCCCCATTATTTCTCTGACAGTGGCACTCTTCCTGATCCCCTTCTTAGTGACCACTTACCCATCTTCACTCACCGACTCACCCAAAGTCTACATCACACTCAATTACATCACTATCAGTGACCAAAAAAACTTTAACCCAACAGCCTTTTCAAACTCCCTAAAAGCAATAAACTGGAACACTCTAAAAACATTATCTCTAGATAATGCAGTTGCCCACTTCAATTCAACATTCTTGAAACTACTAGACTCCCAAGCTCCCTTAAGGACAAAGAGGATAAAAATTAAAACTGCCCCTTGGCTTACCAAAAGCACACCATCAACCATGCGGCACAGAGATAAAGTCTGGGCACATTACCAGAAAAACAAGAGTCCCCTACTCCATAATGAATACAAAATACTTTGCAATAAAGTAAAAAAGCTCATCATCTCAGATCGACAAAATTATTTCACCATACTCCAAAATAATAAAACAAACCCTCAAAAATTCTGGAAAGGTATCTCTACTCTCCTTAACCCCAGCAAACCAGTCACCCCCACACCAGACACTAATGCTCCTGACTTAGACTTATCTACTCAATTTAACTCTTTTCACTGAATCTATTTCCAAATTAACCTCTACATTCTCAAACACCACCACAATCTCCAATACACCCCTACCCTCTCCTGCTAACACTCTACCCTGCACCACTACCATCTACTAACTCCCTATCCTCCACTCCGTCTCCTAGTCAGACTTCCTCAACATCCTCATCTCCTCTAAATACCCCCCTTCCCACTCTCCTTTATTCTCATTAAAACCTATACCCACTTCTACTATAAAGAAACTCCTTCTGACACTGAAACCATGCAGTAATGCTCCTGACAACATCCCTTCTTACTTTCTCAGTAAAGCTGCTGAAGCAATTGCCTACCCCATTAGCATTCTAATCAACCGCTCCATCCAAGAATGTATAGCACCTCAAATCTGGAAAAAGGCCTTTATCATACCTTTACATAAAGGTGGCAACAATAACAATGTTACTAACTTCCGTCCCATCACCATCTTGTCTCCCATCCCCAAACTCCTAGAAAAATGTATCCAACTTCAACTCCTACCACATCTCTTAGATAATCGCCTACAAACCCCTACACAACATGGGTTCAGACCAAATCATAGCACTATGACAGCCCTCTTCTCCTTCCTTGAAACTGTAAATAAAGCTCGCGACTCTGGCCAGATTGTTTCTACCCTTCTTCTTGACCTCTCTAAGGCTTTTGACACAATCTCACACAGGCTGCTTTTAACTAAACTCTCACAACTTAACCTCTCTCCCTCCTCTTTAAACTGGTTCTCCAGTTACTTATCTGATAGATATCAAGCAGTAAAATGGAAAAAGGCCACCTCCTCATTTCTTAATGCCCCTACCGGAGTTCCCCAAGGCTCCATACTGGGTCCCCTTCTCTTTAATGTATTTATAAATGATTTCCACAACTCTATCCCATTTTCAAACATCATCCAATATGCGGATGATTCTACTATTATCTGCTCTGCCACATCCATCCCCACACAGCTAAAGCTTACTCAAGATGCCTTCTCAACCACTGAGCAATGGATGAGAAATAATCACCTAGCACGCAATGCCTCTAAAACCAAACTAATGCCATTTACCCCCTCTAAAGTCAATTCCTTCAATATAAACACTTTCTCTATTACTAGTCAATATAACTCGCCTCTAGAACTGGTGACGAGACCAAGTTACTTGGGGTCCAAATAGATAACCAGCTCAAATTCAAATCCCACATTCAACTAAATATCAAAAAAAAACATCAAAAACTAGGTATGCTCTACAGACAAAACCATTACCTTACACCTGCCACTAAAATCACTCTACTTCCTTTCTTATCCCCTCCCTTCTCTACGGAGCTCCACTCCTAACTAATCTACAGTCCTCTAATAACGCAACTTTCCTCTTGCTATAACAAAATCGCCAAATTCGCTACCAGTCACAAATCCTCCACCCACCACTGTTCCTCTCTCCAAAAACTAAAATGGCTAGAACTACCCAATCACCTCACCTACACTCAACTAAGTCTTGCACACAAGCTCATTTTCAACCCCTCCCTCTGTCCCTCCCTTTCTACTGCTTTTAAAATGCACCTACCTGATGGAGTATTAAGGTCTAACAATCAAAATCTACTAGAAATCTACATACCAACTCTTCCCCCAGGAAAAAATCATCTATCCTATAGCCTAGCACGCCTCGAACTCCCTACCACCATCCATTCGCACAACCTGTAACCACTTCATTGTCAAAAAATCTCTCCATTCATATCTAGTATCTCAGTGGGAATGCTCATGTTCCCACCCCACATAACTAACATTGGCAATCTCCATCTTCCTTCCTTCTGCTTACACCACAAATTTACTATTATTTTCACCTAACTCCTATATCATTATTATTATGGTATTTCCTAAAATTCACTTGACTGCACCTCCTAATGTGTATGCTTCGTAATATAAAATGTTTTTTCAGTATTTACTTTGCAACATTCCTCTCAGTCTGTATCATATGTAAGTTTCATTACAAGTCTATTACCTCTAATGTTTCATGTACTACTGCAATTGTTTGTATGAATCTTAATTTTTGTATAATAACTTACTGTAACCTAGATTATTTGGAGCTTTTCTCCCCAGGGCTCCATTGAAAATGGGTTCATTTCAGCCCAATGGACTATCCTGGTAAACCAATTGCAAATAAATAAACTGCCTAGACTGTCTGGGGATACTGCAATGACAGCTGGGTCAACCAAAGGTGGTTTTATGAGAAACTTAAAGTCATCAGGGACTTTGTAAAACCTATCCTGCCTCTTAAGGGCATGAGGTTGAGAGTCTGGGTTCTTGGAAATCCAACTGAAGGCATCCAAGAAAGCTGGGAGTACTGGAGGGATGGCTGAATGTGAAGGGGAGTCAAGCTGTAAAAGCTCAAAGTATATTTTCTGGGTTTCAGAGACTAAAGTATCCCACTTGAAATAATCTCCCCAAATGATAAGTCTGCAGGTGGGGAGTCCCCTTCAACAGTCTTCTTAGGGTAATAGTCTATGAGAAAGGAAATCTGTGGAACATAGGGGAGAAATTCCTCAGAGGAGGAGCAAGACTGGTCTGGGTCTTCCTGGGTCACTGTTTGCCAAGTAGAAGCCAAATGCAGGGAGGAGGCAGAAGCCTGCCTAGGACACCGTAGAGGGATGCTGGTGGAAGTAAGGCCTGTAGGCCTAAGGGCATAATGGCCTGCATCAAGGAGGAAGTGAAGGGCTCCCAGTCTGGGGCTGCCGGAGGCGTCGGGCTCAAGTATTTAGTTTTTTTGCTTCATTTTAGGAGTGTGGGAAGGAAACAGGAGACTGCGCTGGTGTAGGAGAGGTCTCAGTTGGCCGATCCAGCAATGGTTCCTCTCGACGTTGGTTATGACCAATGTCAGAGTCAACTCCGCTGACGTGCTGTTTGTGGGTACTAACAGCCTCTTCCAGAGGAGCCGTCGGAACCAGCCAGAGTAATCCGGTGTCCCTCGGCCCTAGAACGGTAGTCGGCGCAACATCCGAAGGTGAAGCAGCATCTGGAGAAGGCCTGCAAACCTTGGCCTTCTGCAGTTGTTCGACTTGGGAGGCCAACTCGGGATCCATCCTAAGTGCATGGCGTTTAAGCCTTTGGTTTTCTAGAAGTAGATTTATCGCTGACAGGCGGCTGCGTAAGGTCTTTGGTACAAATGATTGGCTAATACACCAGGCCTAGTGGTCATGCTCCTTACCCAAGCAAAAGACAGCGGTCGTGGGAGTTTGTGCAGAATCTGGCACCCACAACTACATTTACTCTGACATCGGCTAGAGAAAAAAAAACAGCAACCCAGCTAAAGTTCAAGTACGAAAAGGCAAAAACCCCAACAGGGTACTTATCTTAGAGGTCTTCGGACATAGGAGCGAAGCGTTCAAAGTAATAGTCATCTGCACCTGAAAAGTTCTGAGGTCTGTGCATGCCAACATCACATTTATACTCAAATGTTTACAGCCCTACGTGTGACGTCCCACGGATCTACGGCAGCCAGGCTTAAGTCTTTGTATAGGAGCCAACAGGTCATCTGAAGGCTGGAAATCCCACAGTATGAATACGGTAATATGGGAATAGGAGGACATCAGATTTTCAAATTAGTCACTGCTACAGTAGCCTTCAAGTTAAAAAAGTGTAATGTCTTGCCCAAACACAACCAGACAGCTTCAAAAAGCAATGGCTCCCCCTCTCACTTCCACTCTTGGCTAAGTTGACAACCCTGCAGAGGAAAATTGAGTGAAAAATCTTCAGGACCTTCTTGCCTAAATGAACAGCACTGGTATATTACTCTGAAGAAAATAAACATACTGAAGGAAAACAAGAAATATAATTATTTTCCAATAAAAACTGTACACAGCAGGAGGTGATGGAGGTGGGTATGGCTACTGCAGCAATGAGGAATTCAGTTATGGACAAGTGCAACTTATACAACTGTACTACTTTCATCACTCCCACTGCTGCAGTAGCCTTTAGGCTATATGGGTGGATTACTAAAGGCTACTCATTCTAGGAAAAAGGATATGAATAAGAGAATCCACTGCAAAATGATCTTAGCAGAATCAGTCATGGATCTAGCAAAATAATCCAGTCTGAAATACTGTACAAATGGTATGTATAAATGGACCAGGTAGTCCTCTACTAGAAAGCTACTAGTATCCACCACTTTTTAATATTGCATCAAAGTGTGCCTTGATACTAACTAGAAAGGAAAGCTGTGTAAAATCTTACCATAACCATAGATGTCCTTCTCTTCCATGTTGCAGTACTCTACTAGTGGGTTTACCCTTTTTTACGATCAGGTTGTCCGGCCAGGTTTCCAAAGACTCAGTCCCTCTTGGTGAGTCAGAAATAAGAACATGAGCCATAAAGGTGACGTCTGCACGCACCAGCCATCAGAACATGGACTGAATCCCCAGATGGAGCCAGTCCTCAAGGGCAAAGCCTGGCCAGAAGGAGAGGAGAGTAAGTGCAAGAGTATGAGGGGGAAGAAATACTGCAACATGGAAGAGAAGGACATCTATGGTTATGGTAAGACTTTACACAACTTTCCTATGTCCTATTCCAATGTTGCAGTATTCTACTAGTGGGCAAGTACCGAAGCTCACTACTGACTGGGAGGTGGCCTGGAAGAGGACTCCAGGAATACATGCAGGATAGCCTTGGCAAACCCCATCTTGGCCTTGGAGATATGGTAGTTTGTAGTGTCTGGTAAAGGTGTGTACGGAGGACCAAGTAGCTGCCTCCAGAATGGAATTAGTGTCCAAGCCTTTAAAATAGGCTCCAGAAGAGGCCATCGCTCTTGTACAATGGGCCCCTGACCTTGCCTTGCAAGGCCTTCCCCATGGCGAGTAGCAAAAGGAAATACCCCTGGAAATCCAAGATGAAATTGTCTGTTTGCCCACCATTTCCCCCAGGACCCTGGGGTGAAAGGAAAAGTACAGTTGTGTACCTACCATAAATGTAGATTTTCAAATGTATTCACTGTTGCAATCATTATACTTGGGTTATCCTGCTGGCAGGCTACCCGCAGTCAGCCTGAATTCCAAAGTCCTGGTCCGGCGTCTGTTGCTGTCGCTTCTTCCCTGACGTCAGTGCGCCAGGGGTATACAAGATGCAGCAGACACCATTTTCTTCAGTTTTTCTTGCCCCAGATGTCAGGTGCCTCCAAATATGGTAGGCAATACATATTGCTTATAAAAACATACAGCAAAATAAAAATACCTTAATGCAGAAGCAAATACACCACATAGGTTGTATAGGATAGAGAAGTATAGATAAGTCCCAGCAAAGAAAGGGGGATGGATGGTGGGTAACCTGGACTGCAACAGTGAATACACTCGAACATCTACATTTATTGTAGGTACACAACTGTACTATGTTAGTGTTTCAATGTTGCAGTCATTACACTTGGGTTGAATCCCAAAGCTGGGGTAGGGCGGCTGGGCCTAAATAGAATTAGGAGTGGCTATGAGGCCCTGCAGAACTGCAGTGGCAAAGCCTGCTCTGGATTTGAAGTAAAGAGGTAAGGGATAATGCTTGGTAAAAGTGTGCACTGAACTCAAAGTTGCAGCCTCTAAAATATCCTTGGTTGGTATTCCTCTGAGAAAGGCTGCTGAAGTGGCTGCTGCCCTGGTAGAATGTGGCCTAATATTCTTAGGCACTGACTTGCCATGCTGTGCATAGCAGAAACGAATGCAGTGTCCTATCCATTTTGAAATGGTCTGGTTTAAGATAGCCTTTCCTTGTGATCCTGCAGCATATGCTACAAACAGTTGCGCAGTTTTTCTGAAAGCTTTTGTTTTGTCCAAGTAGAAGCGTAGCTGTCTGTATGCCAAAAGAATGCAGAAGTCTCTCCCCCTTTATTATGGGGATTTGAATAAAATGTTGGCAAACGAATGGTTTGGTTAAGAGCCACACTGGACACTACCTTTGGCATAAATGTTGGGTTTGTCTTTAGAGAAATCCTGTCCGGATGAAAAATGATGAAAGGTTCCACTGCCATTAATGCCTGTAACGGAGACTCTTCGTGCTGAAGTTATTGCTAGGAGTAGAACAGTTTTCCATAAGAATTTTATATCAGCTGTATTGGCTGGTTCAAAAGGAGGCAGTGAGTTTTTCGAAGACAAAATTGAGGTCCCGTGCAGGTATTGGTGCTCTCCTTGGGCGTCTTTTTTGCCCCTCTGAGGTACTGTCTTAGTAGTGGGTGAGAGAAAATAGGAGGTTCCGTAATGAGCTGAAATGGCAGAGGCATGGATCTTAATTGAGAAGGATAGGCCTCTGTCCAGCATCTCAGGTATTGTAAAATCTGAGGAATATTTGGAACAAGTGGTTCGAGTCCTTGTGCCTGGTTCCAAGCACATAATCTATTCCATTCTTCTGCATAAGATTTCCTGGTGCTCGGCCTCCAGGCTTCTAACATGACATCCATAACAGCTTTAGAGAGGTGTGTTCTGATTGGCTGTATTTGCCATGCAGCCAGATTTAAGGTTCTGAGTTGGCTGTGCAGGATCGGATTGTTTTGAGTCAGAAGATGAGGAATTTGAGGTAAAGTCCAGGCTGGGCCTTGAGACAAGCTATTTAAGATTGGGTACCAGTGCTGGCGTGGCCAGTCTGGGGCAATCAGAATCATTTTTGGCTTCTCGTCTGACTTTTAGGACTACCTTCGGGAGGAGAGGCAGTGGTGGAAAGGCATAAACTGTTAAGGTTTTCCAGCTGAATGACAGAGCATCCACTTTCCATGCTTGTGAGTGATAAGTCCTTGTGCAGAATCTCTGTAGTTGGCAGTTGTGAGGGGAGGCAAAAAGATGTCTGGACATCCCATTTCCTTATCATGCTGAAGACCTGTGGATCTAGTTTCCACTCATGAGGGTCCATGAGGTTTCTGCTTAGTTCGTCTGCCAGAGTATTTCTCTTTCCTGGCAGGAATTGTGTCTGCAGATGTACTTGATAGGTCAGTGCTGTGTTCCACAAAGTCATGGCTTGTCTGCAGAGGGGGTAGGAATGTGTGCCCCCTTGCTTATGTACCACACAACTGTTGTACTGTCAGTCTTTAGTAATAGTTGTCCTGGATGCAGTAGATCCTTGAAGGCTATCAGGACATTCTGTACAGCTAGCATCTCTCTCTGATTGATGTGAAGATGAATCTGTTCCGCGGGCTACGTGCCCTGAATACATTTTTCTGCCATGTGTGCCCCCCAGGCATAATCAGATGCATCTGTTAGTGTCTGCCTGGCTGTGGGTAAAGTGAAAGGCTGTCCCTTGTTGTGGTGACAGACCAGTGCCCACCATGGAAACTCCTGTTGCAGGCAGGGAATAAGAGTTAGTTTTTGGGCCCTGTGAAATAGTTTCAGGATCAGTAGCAGGGTTTCTAAATAAAACTTTGAGAGTCAGGGACCCTGCAATACCAGTCAGGCTTACTGGGAGCCTGAGGTCAAGAGTCAGGAGACAAGCTTGACTCCAAAAAAAACAATCCACAATGTCTAACACAGGGGGGCATGGCTAAAGGCTTGTGCTGAGGGAGGAGGAGGAAATCTCAGAATCTAAAGAGAGGCTCAGGGAAGTCTGGACTCTCCCAGTGAAAATGCTCCCTCAAAGTATGCAAGGTTACCCCAAATGAACAATCCTCAGGAGGAGATGCAGATGGAATAGACTCCACAGCATCAGAATCCTCATAGGGAGGTAAAGATAATTCCTGATCAGAAGAGGAATCAGAAGTAACAGAATCCGGATCTGAAAAATTCATAGCGTCTTGCCTAGGCCTCTTATCTGGAGGGGGATGGGTACCCCTGATCAAGACAAGGTCTTCAGCCATTTTGATCATCTTTTTTTTTTTTTTTAGGCATAGAGGCCTGTGCACATGGCTCAGGCGTCTGTTTTTTAGTTTTAGGTGTCTGCCTTTGGTTTTGCAGCTTTCGTCAGTTTGATATAAAAATATTGAGGTCTGAATACACCCTCAGAAGCTGGTGCCTGCTCAGCGGCTCCGGACTCATCCGAGGGAGATACATCCGTCGGTCCAATACCTGGAGTATCTTGCGGCATGCCGGACTCTACATGGGTGTCAGTAGAGGCCTGCGACTCAAAGGTAGCGGGTATCAGGGGCTGCGAAAGCACCTCACTGAGCACCAGCAAACAGACGACTGGCTTAGAAGCTTAGTCGTCGGTTTTGAATCTTGACTGGCTTTCTCTGCGGTTTTTTTTTATGTACTCCGGTAGTCGGATTGCTATCAGATGACATCTCAGGGTAGTTAAACCTGTTACCAAAATACTTAAATGCAAAAATATACCGATGCTTAATAGTGTGTTGCTTAAATCTAGCACAAAACCGACAGCCAGGCACGTTGTGATCAGGGCCTAGGCAAGGAATACAGTATAAATGGAAATCCTTCAGGTATTTGCTTCCCACAAGTAATACAATTAACTTTTTCTGACATCAGTAAAAAGCAAGAAAAAAGTTTCCCCAATGGGGTACTTAGCTTTATTAAAGACTTCTGTTCTGAAACTCAAATGAGAATATTTCAGTAGTCGGCCGACCAGCACTTGCGAAATGCTTCTGCTTCGGGCACCGTGCGGCAAGAAAGACTGAAGAAACTGGAGTCGGCTGCATGTTTTATACCAGACGACCTGACGTCAAGGAAAAGAAGACGTCAACCAATGCAGAACCCAATACTTTGGAATTCAGACTGAGGGCAACCTGCCAGCAGATTACCCTAATGTAATGACTGCAACAGTGAAACATGAAGAACATCTCCATAGTGGGTAGGACTTCGTCCCCCTTGCTTGTTGATGTACCACAAGACAGTCATACTGTCAGAGATTACTTTCAGGGTTCCTGGCAGGAAAATGGGTTTGAATGTTAGAAGGGCTATAGCAATGCCCTCATTTCCTTGATGTTGATGTGGTCCTTCTGCCTCTGAGTGGACCAAATGCCTTGAACCAGTTACCTTGAAATGTGAATTGCTGTTGGTTTGTTAATAGCACTGCACCCCATCCGAAGTCTGAAGCATCTGTGGGCACCTGTTGTGGGGCTGGGACTTGAAGGTGGGTTCCTAGGTTGAGCTGCAGTGCGGAGACCCACCACTGGATTTCCTTTAAGCACAAACAGTGGAAGAGGCAAGTCCATGGGCTTGGAGTGTTGGCTCTAAAGGTATTTTAAAACCCACTGGATTTTGCGCATGTCGATTCTTGCCAGAGGCAACATGTGTATGAGGGATGCCATGTGGCCTACCATTCTCAGGAATTCCCAAGCTGTCAAGGAGGACTGGGTAAGGATCAGACTGAAGTATATGCAGAGGTCCTGGATCCTTTGGTCTGGGATGGAAGCTGTCATGCAGTCCTATGATACTGCATCCCAGGAAAACCAAATCCTGTGAGGGGGGGTCAGCTGTGATTTTTATAAATTTAGGGTGAACCCCAATTGAGTTAGGATGGAAGACACCTGTTGTAGGTGAAGTAGAAGAACTTGGTAGTCGTGAAGGATGAGCAGGTCATCTAGATACGAGTATATCTGTATACCATGTGTACTTTAGTGAGCAATGAGAGAGACTAGGCACTTTATAAACACTAGAGGGGCAGTGGAAAAAACAAAGGGCAAGGCAGAAAATTGAAAAATGAAAGGAGCCTGTTGCAAATCTGAGGAAGTTCCTGTAATTTGGATGGATAGGAATGTGGAGATAGGCATCCTTCAGGTCTAGGGCTACCATGAATGCCTGCAAGGGAATTAGTGGTAACAGAAGGGGTATGATGATTTTTAAGCTGGGAACATGGAGGAAGAGGTTTAGGAAGAATAAGTCTAGGATTTGTCTCCAAGCACAGTATTTTCTTGGTACAAGAAACATCATGGAGTAAAAACTGTTTCTTTGTGGTGTAGAACCTGTTCTATGCTGCCCTGGGTTAGGATTTGGCGAATGATGGTGGGAATAGGAGGATTTGGTTTCTTGGTGGTTGAAGGATACCTTCGAAAGGTGGAAGCATCCAGCAGGTCATGAAATATCCTCTCTGGATGATGAGAGGATCAATTGTTCTGTCATTCTCCGCCAGGAGGGTAGGGATAGGGTGAGGTGAAGGGATAAAGGTGTTTCTGGATGCAAGAGGACAAGTCACAGTGGAGGTAGTCTGGATTGGTCAGAACGACTCCAAAGGATGTAGTGGAGGAGCTGGTGGGAAATCTGGGAGTAGAAAGTACAGATGTCCTTCAAGGATGCATCTGCAGTCCTTACAAATGGGTTGTCCTGTCGTCAGGCAGCCCTTCGGTCGGCCGGATTCCAAAGTCTGGGTCTGGCGTCGGCTGGTGTTGCTCTTCACCCGACGTCATAGCTGCAGCTCTTCGGGTATAAAGGCATCAGCCGATGCCATTTTCCCCAGTCTTTCTTGCCGCGTGGCGCCCGAAGCAGAAGCTGTTCGCAAGTGCCGGTCGGTCAGATCCAGAGATTACTACTACCTTGAAGACTTCTAAAAAGCTAAGTACCCCGTTGGGGACTCTTTCTTGCCTCAGCCGATGTCAGAAAAAGTGAATAACTGTTTAACTTGTGGGAAACAAATACCTCAAAGATTTCCACTCTTACTGCTTACCTTGTTTAGGCCCAGACCACGACGTAGCAGCTTGTTTAGCCTGTACTTCTTTCAACCGAGGGACGCTTAGACGTCGGTCGGAGTTTGCTGAACAGTTTTTCGGATCAGATTTCGCGTACATTATGCCGTCGGATCCTCCGACTTCACAAGTTGCTAAGAAACGCAAAGAAAAGGACCGACACTCGCGGTCCGTGGTTTCGGCCGAAACCGCGGTTAAGCAAACCGCGAGTGTCTCGGTTTCGGCCGAAACCGAGCAAGCGGTTCTAACTTCAGCCGAAACCATGACTACTACCGAGGCCCCTTCTAACCTGGTTGAATCGGCCTCTGAAATCCAACCTGCTACTGTGGTTTCACAAGAATTATCTGACACCATCCCCTTGGATGTTTCAACCCCTGCACGTGGTGCTGCTAGGCCTCCTGCAGCCATGTCCATAAAGGCCTTTGCCAGGGCTAAAGCAGCCAAAACTTCTAAGTCTGTGCCTGTTAAGCCCCCCTCTCACAGGCCCAGCTCCAGTTCCCAAATGCTTACTCTGGCAGAGGATCTCATCTCTTTAATAAGGGGATCCCAACCTCATCCAGACAGGACCTCTCAACCTCCTCCAGAAAAGAGACCTAGAGCAGAGCCCCCTGAGCCAGTGTCCTCAGATGATTCTTCTGATGATTCAGACAATACAGACCATCCAGAGGCTCCTTTTTCTCCTTATGAAGACTCCGATGCTGAGGAATCGATTCCTTCTGCCTCTCCACCAGAGGAATTTTCCTTTGGGGAAACCTTCCATGCCATGAGGGAGCAATTTCAATGGCAGGGGCAAGATTTCTCAGATTCAAGGAAAAGGCTTAGGACTTTTTTGCATGTACCACAACATAGGCCTTTAGCTATACCTCCAGTTCTTTCTGTTGTAGATGATGCATTTAATGATGCTTGCACTGCTCCTGATACTTTGCCTCCAGCCCCTGCTAAGCCCGATAGGTTCTACAGGGTCCCGGACACACATCACCATTTATACAAGGCCCCTTTTGCAGATCCCTAGACTATCTCCCAGGGGCCTAAGGCAGTAGCCGACCTCAGTTAAAAATCCCTCCCTCTGAAAGGGAATCCAGGTCCTTAGAGATGGGGTAAAAAAATATACACCTCTGCTACTCTCTCAGCTAGGGCATTGAACTGTCAGTTTCATATGATCCAATACCAGGAGTTTATGCTTGATCAGTTAACTAAGAAACTGTCCTCTGATGACTCTTTAGATAAGAAATATGTTCTAGAAATGGTGCATAACATTCAGCAGGTTAGTAACCATTCTTTAAAATGTGGCTATGATGCACTGGAGGCTTCCTTTAGATCAGCCATGACTGGCACAGTTATCAGAAGGCATGCATGGTTGAAAGAACAGGTCTTGCCGGATCATGTTAAAGCAAAGCTATTAGATGCTCCTATGGATAAGGTCAATTTATTTGGTTCTCCTGTTCAGCAGGTACTGAAGAAAATGGAAGAGAAGGCAAAATCTGTACAAACAGTGAAAGATTTTACAGGTTCAGCCTCCAAGGTTTAGCAGGAACTGGCCTTCCAAAAATTGGTCCTTTCCAGACTCCTCTAAAACAGAGAGAGACAGGAATAGGCGTTCAAGAGGCAGAAACCAATCCAGAGGAGGTGCCTACAGGGGACGCCAGTGGCAAGGTAACAACCAGCGAGGCACAGACAACTACTACCACTGCAACAGGACAATCACAGTGACTTGGCTCTGGCACCGCCTACCAGGGAACGAATAGCAGCACCCTTAGGCGGAAAGTTAGCCTTATTTTCAAAAAACTGGCACTGCATCACAAGAGACAAGTGGGTTTTGCAAACTATAGACCAAGGCTACAGGTTTCATTTCAATACTTTACCAGGAAAAAGAGGAATGCCAAACCTACCACCAAATCAAAAGACAGAAGCTCTAAAACAAATAGCTCAATTAGCAAAAATGAGAGCTGTGGAAAGGGTACCATCTATGGAACAAGGAAAGGGATTTTACTCCAGACTCTTCCTGGTACCAAGAAAAGAGAAAAATTGGAAGCCTATTCTCTACCTGTCCGCTTTAAACACATTCATCATTGTTCCAAAATTCAAAATGCTGACCCTACAGCAACTTCTTCCCATGTTGGGCAAGGAGTCTTGGCTGGTGACTCTAGATCTCAAGGAGGCATACCTGCACGTCCCCATACGACCAAATTGCAGAAGATACCTCAGATTTCTTGCAGGATCAGAGCATTATCAATTCTCAGCATTGCCCTTTGGCTTATCTACTGCGCCCAGAGTGTTCACGAAATGCCTGGCATCAGTAATCGCTCACTGCAGGCTTCAGGGAATCCAAATATATCCATACCTGGACGACTGCCTGATACAAGCGGACAACAGAAACAAGTTAACAGAAGACTTACAAAGAGTCATTTACTTACTGCAAGCCCTGGGATATACAGTCAATATAAAAAAATCAAGACTGATACCATCCCAAAGAATAACCTTCTTAGGTGCAGAATTGGACACAACAGATGGCATTCCTAACTGCAGAAAAACAAGAAAGTACAGTTTTGTACCTACCATAAATGTAGATGTCCGAACTGGATAGCATCTGCAGTCATAACAAATGGGTTGTCCTGTCGTCAGGCAGCCCTTCGGTCGGCCGGATTCCAAAGTCCGGGTCCGGCTTCGGCTGATGTCACACTTCACCCGACGTCATCTCTGCTGGTCTTCGGGTATAAAGGCATCAGCCGACGCCATTTTCTTCAGTGTTTCTTGCCCCAGATGCCAATTGCCCTCTTGGAAAGCTAAATTTTGGATAAATGCCAATGTTTCCAAAATAGAAGGCAAACACAACAAATAAACATGTATGTACATATATACAAACAAATACTCCATAAGAGACTCCCCCCCCCCAGCTAGCTATTAGGAGGGTAATTACCCTAGGAGTACCACAGAGGGGAAGGAGGGAGGGTAATCCTGACTGCAGATGCTATCCAGTTCGGACATCTACATTTATGGTAGGTACAAAAGTGTACTATGTCCTTCATGGATGCATCTGCAGTCATAACAAATGGGTAGAATACCATAGCCAAACTAGGGGAGGAGGAATAATAATTATGGAGTAGTCAGGATCCCTTGCAGTACAGCAGTGGCAAACCCTGCTTGGGATCTAGAATATAGAGGTAAATTATAATGCTTGGCAAATGTATGCACGGAGGTCCAAGTAGCCGCCTCAATAATGTCCTTGGTTGCCACTCCTCAAGAAAGCTGTGGTAGTGGCTGTAGCCCTTGTAGAATGAGGTCTTATGTCCTGTGGAATTGGTTTTCCATGGTAGGAGTAACAGAATCTTATGCAATTTCCTATCCATTTGGAGATTGTTTGTTTGGAAATTGCTTTTCCTTCCCTTCTGTTACCCTTGGTTCTGTCCAGGTAGTAGCGTAATTGTCTGTGTACATCCAAGGTATGCATTATTCTTTCACCTTTGTTTTGTGGATTGGGAAAGAAGGTAGGTAGGTGGATTGCCTGGTTTAAGGACACTCTGGATACCACCTTAGGCATAAATGTAGGATTAGTTCTCATGGACACCCTATCTTGGTGGAAGATTAGGAAGGGCTGTACTGCCATTAAGGCCTGTAGTTCCGAAACCCTCCTTGCTGAAGTAATAGCCAGTAAGAAAGCAGTTTTCCATGACAGGTGCTGTAGATCTGCTGTTGCTGCTGGTTCAAACGGAGGGAGTGTCAACTTTTCTAGCACAAAGTTGAAGTCCCATGCTGGTAATGGGGGTTTCCTAGGAGGTTTTACATTCTTGATCCCTTTGAGAAACTGCCAGAGTAGAGGATGTGAAAAGACAGGAGGATCAAAGCTGTATTCTGCTGAAATAGCTGATGCATGTATTTTGGAGGAATAGGACAGGCCAGTATGTAGAAGCTCTGCCAAGTACTCCAGAATGTTAGCAATATCTATGTTCGACACATCTTTTCCTCTTTCAGTACTCCAGATGACGAACCTTTTCCATTTTCCTGCATTGTTCCTTCTTGTTGAAGGTCTGCGGGCTTCAAGGATAATGTCTTTAACCCTTTGTGAAAGGTCTGGGTTAGTTAATTTTATGTGATGTTCCAGGCAGTCAGTTGCAAGGTTTTTAGGTTTGGATGTATGATGTTGTAGTTGTTCTGAGTTAACATCAGAGGCATCAGGGGTATTGGCCACATTTTCTCCCGAGACATGCTCCTCAGCAATGGGTACCAGTGCTGTCTTGGCCAGTTCGGAGCTATCAGAATTATCCTTGGACGTTCCTCTGATTTTGAGTAGTACCTTGTGTATCAAGGGTAGAGGTGGGAATGCATATGCTGTCAGGCCTTTCCAGCTGAAGGAGAGAGAGAGTCCACCTTCCATGCAAGTGGGTGGAATGTACTTGTGCAGAATTTTTTGAGTTGGTGATTTTGTGGGGAAGCGAATTGATCTATTTGTGGTATTCCTCACTTCTTTGTGATGGCCTTGAAGATGTCCGGGTGTAGCATCCATTCGTGAGCATCCGAGATGGTTCTGCTTAAGATGTCTGCTAGGGTGTTCTCTTTTCCCGGTACAAATATCGCCTGCAACTGGATGTTGTAGCTGAGAGCCAGATTCCACAGGTCCAAAGTCATTCTGCATAGGGGGTATGAATGAGTGCCTCCCTGTTTGTTGATGTACCACATGACTGTGGTGTTGTCTGTCCTGATCATCAAATGGCCTTCTTTGAGGAATGGTCTGAATTTTAGGATTTCCAGTTTTACTGCCAGCATTTCTTTTTGGTTTATGTGCAGGTGTAGCTGGTCTTGAGTCCACTTTCCTTGTACGCATTTGTCCAGCATGTGTGCCCCCCATCCTAGGTCTGAGGCATCCGTGGTGATGGTTTGGTTTGCTCGGAAGTTGTGGAAGGGTAAGCCTGGGTTTGACTGGCATGCCCGTGCCCACCATAGGAACTCCTGTTTTAAGCAACGGATTATTGGTATTTCTGCTTCTAAGCTGTGCCTGTGTTGAGACCATAAATTCTTTAGGTACCACTGTAACTTTCTCATATGCAGTCTGGCATGTGGGACCAAGATTATGCATGATGCCATGAAGCCCAAGGCCTGCAGAACTTTTCTTGCTGTTAGTTTGTTCTGCTTTGCCAATTGTAAGAAGTAAAGAGGGAGTTCTTTCTGTTTTTCTGCAGTTAGGAATGCCATCTGTTTTACTGTGTCCAGTTCCGCGCCCAGGAAAGTTCTTGTTTGGGATGGAATCAGCCTTGACTTTTGAAAATTGACTGTGTATCCCAGGGCTTGTAGCAAGTAAATGACCCTTTGTAAATCTGTTGTCAGCTTGCTTTTGTTGTCAGCTTGTAACAGGTAGTCGTCCAGGTAAGGATAAATTTGGATCCCCTGTACTCTGCAGTGAGCGATTACTGATGCCAGGCATTTTGTGAATACTCTGGGCGCAGTAGATAAGCCAAAGGGCAATGCTGAGAATTGAAAGTGCTCTGATCCTGCAAGAAATCTGAGGTATCTTCTGCAATTTGGTCGAATGGGGACGTGCAGGTATGCCTCCTTGAGATCTAGAGTTACCAGCCAACACTCCTTGCCCAGCATGAGAAGAAGTTGCTGTAGGGTCAGCATTTTGAATTTTGGGACAATGATGTATGTGTTTAAGATGGACAGGTCGAGAATAGGTCTCCAGGTTTTTTCTTTTCTTGGTACTAGGAAGAGTCTGGAGTAGAATCCTTTGCCCTGTTCTGTTATTGGTACCCTTTCCACAGCTCTCATCTTTATTAGTTCTGCTGTCTGGTGCAGGGCTTCTATTTTTTGATTTGGGGGCAGGTTTGGCATTCCTCTTTTTACTGGTAAAGTGTGGAAGTGGAACCGGTAGCCTTGGTTTATGGTTTGCAAAATCCACTTGTCTTTTGTAATATAATGCCAATTTTTCGAGAATAAGGCTAACGTTCCGCCTAATGGTGTTGCTATTTGCTCCTTGGTAGGCGGATTCAGGGTCAAGTCACTGTGATTGTCCAGTTGCAGTGGCAGTGGTTGCTTCTGTGCCTCTGTTATTACCTTGCCACTGTCGTCCTCTGTAGGCACCTCCTCTGGATTGATTTCTGCCCCTAGAGCGTCTGTTCCTGCCCCTTTGGGACCTTGTGGAGTCAGGAAAGGACCAATTTTTGGCAGGCCAGTTCCTGCTGAACCTTGGGGGCTGAACCTGTAGGAAATCTTTAACTGTTTGTACAGATTTTGCCTTCTCTTCCATTTTCTTCATTACCTGCTGGGCAGGTTCCCCAAATAGACTGGCTTTATCCATAGGAGCATCCAATAGCTTAGCTTTAACATGATCCGGCAAGACCTGTTCTTTCAACCATGCATGTCTTCTTATCACTGTGCCAGTCATGGCTGATCTAAATGAAGCCTCCAGTGCATCATAGCCCCATTTTAAAGAATGGTTACTGACCTGCTGGATGTTATTTAGCATTTCTAATACATATTTCTTATCTAAAGATTCATCAGAGGACAGCTTTTTAATTAACTCATCAAGCATAAACTCTTGGTATTGGATCATGTGAAACTGACAGTTTAAAGCTCTAGCAGAGAGAGTAGCAGAGGTGTATACTTTTTTCCCCCATCTCTCTAAGGACCTGGATTCCCTTTCAGAAGGAATAGGGTTTTTTGCTGTGGTCGAGGCTACTGCCTTAGGCCCCTGGGATATAGTTTCGGGGTCTGCAAGTGGGGCCTTGAATAGGTGGTGATGAGTGTCTGGCACCCTGTAGAATCTATCTGGTTTGGCAGGGGCTGGAGGTAAAGTATCAGGAGCGGTGCAAACATCATTAAATGCATCATCCACAACAGGCAGTACTGGGGGTATAGCTAAGGGCCTATGTTGTGGCAAGTGCAGAAAGGTCCTAAGCCTTTTTCTAGAATCTGAGAAATCTTGTCCCTGCCATTGGAATTGTTCTCTCATGGCATGTAAGGTTTCCCCAAAGGAGAATTCCTCTGGTGGAGAGGCAGCTGGAATGGAATCTTCAGCATCTGAGTCTTCATAATTGGAAAAAGGAGCCTCTGGCTGGTCTGTAATGTCTGAGTCATCCGCAGAATCATCAGAGGACACAGGCTCGGGGGGCTCTGTTCTAGGTCTTTTCTGGGGGCTGAGAGGCCCTGTCTGGGTGAGATTGGGATCCCCTAATTAAGGATATTAAATCTTCTGCCAAAGTAAGCATTTGAGAACTAGAAGTGGGCCTGAGTGAGGGTGGTTTAACAGGCACTGTTTTAGCTGTTTAAGCTGCTTTAGCCCTGGCAAAAGCCTTAATAGACATGGCTGCAAGAGGCCTAGCAGCACCACGTGCTGGGGTAGAGATATCCAAGGGGATGGTGTCTGATAGCTCAGTAGGAACCACAGTTGTAGGCAAAAGTTCGGAGGCTGATTCAGATAAGGTAGCAGGAGCCTCAGTAGTAATCGTGGATTCGGCTGAAGATTGACCAGTTTTCTCGGTTTCGGCCGAAACAGAGACACTCGCGGCTTGCTTAACCGTGGTTTCGGCCGAAACCGCGTACCGCGAGTGTCGGTCTTTTTCTTTGCGTTTTTTAATAATTTGGGTAGTCGGAGGATCCGACGGCATAATGTACGCAAAATCTGAGCAGAAAAACTGTTCAGCAAACTCCGACCGACGCCTAAGCGTTCGTCGGTTGAAGGAGGCACAGGCCGAACAGGCTGCTACGTCGTGGTCTGGGCCTAAGCAAGGCAAACAGTAAGAGTGGAAATCTTTATGAGGTATTTGTTTCCCACAAGTTACAGTTATTGACTTTTTCTGACATCGGCTGAGGCAAGTAAGAGTCCCCAACGGGGTACTTAGCTTTTTAGAAGTCTTCGAAGTAGTATTCGGTAGTAGCAATCTCTGGATCTGACCGACCGGCACTTGCGAACAGCTTCTGCTTCGGGCGCCACGCGGCAAGAAAGACTGAAGAAAATGGCGTCGGCTGATGCCTTTATACCCGAAGACCAGCAGAGATGACGTCGGGTGAAGTGCGACATCAGCCGAAGACGGACCCAGACTTTGGAATCCAGCCGACCGAAGGGCTGCCTGACGACAGGACAACCCATTTGTTATGACTGCAGATGCATCCATGAAGGACATCAACTTCCTCTCTACTTCTTGGCATTAACAAAGCAGAACCAACAAACAGCAAGGAAAGTACTGCAGGCCTTGGGCTTCATGGCATCCTGCATAATCCTGGTCCCTCATGCCAGACTACATATGAGAAAGCTACAGTGGTACCTGAAGAATTTATGGTCTCAACACAGGCACAGCTTAGAAACCGAAATACCACTAATCCCATGCCTGAAACAAGAGTTCCTATGGTGGGCTCAGGCATGTCAGTCAAACCCAGGTTTGCCCTTCCACAGCATTCAACCAAGCCAAACCATCACAACGGACGCCTCAAACCTCAGTTGGGGGGCCCACATGCTGGACAAGTGCATACAAGGCTTATGGACTCAAGATCAGCTGCACCTGCACATAAATCAAAAGGAAATGCTGGCAGTAAAACTGGCAATCCAGAATTTCAGACCTTTCCTCCAAGAAGGGCAGTTGATAAGGACAGACAACACCACAGTCATGCGGTGCATCAACAAACAGGGAGGCACTCATTCATACCCTCTATGCCGGATGGCACTGGACCTATGGAATATGGCTCTCAGCTACAACATTCAGTTACAAGCAATTTTTGTACCGGGAAAAGAAAACATCCTAGCAGACACATTAAGCAGAACTACCTCGGATGCTCACGAATGGATGCTACACCCGGACATCTTCAAGGCCATCACAAGGAAATGGGGACTACCACAAATAGACCTATTCGCATCCCCACTCAATCACCAGCTCAAGAAATTCTGCACAAGGACGTACCACCCACTTGCTTGGAAGGTGGACTCTCTATCCTTCAGTTGGAAAAGCCTGACAGCATATGCATTCCCACCTCTTCCTTTGATGCACAAGGTGCTATTGAAAATCAAAGAGGAACGTCCAAGGATCATTCTGATAGCTCCAGACTGGCCAAGACAACATTGGTACCCATTACTGAGGAGCATGTCTCGGGGACAAATGTGGACACTACCCCGGATTCCATTGCTGTTAACTCAGAGTGGCTACAACACCCTGCATCCAAACCTGAAAACTCTGCAGCTGACTGCCTGGAACATTACATAAGAGCAACTAACCCAGATTTATCCCAAAGGGTTAAAGACATTATCCTTGAGGCCCTCAGACCTTCAACAAGAAGGAACTATGCAGGAAAATGGAAAAGATTTCTCATTTGGAGTACTGAAAGGGGAAAAGATGTGTCAAAGGTAGACATAGCCAACATCCTGGAGTATTTGGCAGAGCTTTTCCATACAGGCCTGTCCTATTCCTCCATCAAGATACATGCATCAGCTATTTCTACAGAATACAGCTTCGATCCCCCTGTCTTCTTGCATCCTCTACTCAGGCAGTTTCTGAGAGGAATTAAAAATGTAAAACCTCCTAGGAAACCACCATTGCCAGCATGGGACTTGAACTTTGTGCTAGAAAAATTGACACCCCCCCCTTTCGAACCAGCAGCAGCAGCAGAACTTCAACACCTATCCTGGAAAACTGCTTTCCTGCTGGCAATTACCTCAGCAAGAAGGGTTTCTGAGCTACAGGCTTTAATGGCAGTACAACCCTTCCTAATCTTCCATCAAGACAGTGTGTCCATGAGAACAAATCCTACATTTATGCCTAAGGTGGTATCCAGAATGTCTTTAAACCAGGCTATCCACCTACCTACATTCTTCCCCAATCCACAGAACAGGGGGGAAAGACTGCTGCATACTTTGGATGTACATAGACAGTTACGCTACTACCTGGACAGAACCAAGGGCAATAGAAAAACTGACCAGTTTCTGGTAGCATATGCAACAGGAAGGGAAGGAAAAGCAATTTCAAAACAGACAATCTCCAAGTGGATAGGAAATTGCATCAGATTCTGCTACTCCTACCATGGAAAGCAAACTCCACAGAACATAAGGCCTCATTCTACAAGGGCTACAGCCACTACCACAGCTTTCTTAAGAGGAGTGGCTACCAAGGACATTATAGAGGCTGCTACTTGGACCTCCATGCATACATTTGCCAAGCATTATAACTTACCTTTATACTCTAGATCCCGAGCAGCGTTTGCCACTGCTGTTTTGCAAGGGATCCTAAGTACACCACAATTTCTTCTTCCTCCTCCCCTAGGTTTGGCTATGGTATTCAAGGACATAGTACAGTTTTGTACCTACCATAAATGTAGATGTCCGAATAGGAATGCATCTGCAGTCAGGATTACCCACCCTCCTTCCCCTCTGAGGTATTCCTAGGGTATTTGCCCATCTAATAGCTAGCTGGGGGGGATCTCTTATGGTGTATTTGTTTGTATATATGTACATACATGCTTATTTTTTGTGTTTGCCTTCTACTATTTGGAAACATTGGCATTTATCCAAAATTTAGCTATCCAAGAGGGCAACTGGCATCTGGGGCAAGAAACACTGAGGAAAATGGCGTCGGCTGATGCCTTTATACCCGAAGAGCTGCAGCTATGACGTCGGGTGAAGTGCGACACCAGCCGAGGCCAGACCCAGACTTTGGAATCCGGCCGACCGAAGGGCTGCCTGACGACAGGACAACCCATTTGTAAAGACTGCAGATGCATTCCTATTCGGACATCTACATTTATGGTAGGTACAAAACTGTACTGTGTGTACCTACCATAAATGTAGATGTTAGAGTGTATTCACTGTTGGTCATTACACTTGGGTTATCCTGCTGGCAGGCTACCCACAGTCGGCCTGAATTCCAAAATCCTGGTCCGGCGTCGGTTGCTGTCGCCTCTTCCCTGACATCAGTGCGGCAGGGGTATACAAGATGCAACAGACGCCATTTTGTTCAGTTTTTTTTGCCCCAGATGTCAGGTGCCCCCAAGAAGGTAGGCAATACATATTGCTTATAAAAACACACTAAAATAAACAATACCTTCATCTACAAGCAAATACACCACATAGGTTCTATAGGATAGAGAAGTATAGATAAGACCCAGCAAAGAAAGGGGGATGGAGGGTGGGTAACCTGGACTGCAACAGTGAATACACTTGAACATCTACCTTTATGGTAGGTACACAACTGTACTATGTTAATCGAGTTTCACTGTTGCAGTCATTACACTTGGGTTGAATCCTAAAGCTGAGGTAGGGCGGCTGGGTCTAAATAGGATTAGGAGTGGCTATGAGGCCCTGCAGAACTGCCGTGGCAAAGCCTGCTCTGGATTTAAAGTAAAGAGGTAAGTGATAATGCTTGGTATAAGTGTGTACTGAACTACAAGTTGCAGCCTCCAAAATTTCCTTGGTTGGTACTCCTCTGAGAAAGGCTGCTGAAGTGGCTGCTGCCCTGGTAGAATGTGGCCTAATATTCTTAGGCACTGATATGCCATGCTGTGCATAGCAGAAAAGAATGCAGCGTCTTATCCATTTTGAAATAATCTGCTTTGAAATAGCCTTTCCTTGTGATTCTGCAGCATATGCTACAAACTGTTGCTCAGTTTTTCTGAAAGCTTTTGTTTTGTCCAAGTAGAAGCGTAGCTGCCTGTGTATGTCCAAAGAGTGCAGAAGTCTCTCCCCTTTATTCTGGGGATTTGGATAAAATGTTGGCAAATGAATGGTTTGGTTAAGAGCCACAGTGGATACTACCTTTGGCATAAATGTTGGGTTTGTCCTTAGACAAACCCTGTCCGGATGAAAAATGATACAAGGTTACACTGCCATTAATGCCTGTAACTCGGACTCTTCTTGCTGAAGTTATTGCTAGGAGGAGAGCAGTTTTCCATGATAATTTTATCTCAGCTGTATTGGTTGGCTCAAAGGGAGGCAGTGTGAGCTTCTCCAAGGCAAAGTTGAGGTCCCATGTAGGCATCGGTGCTCTCCTTGGGGGTCTTATGTTTTTTGTCTCTCTGAGGTACTGTCTTAGCAGTGGATGAGAGAAAATAGGAGGTTCCGTATTGTAATGAGCTGAAATGGCAGTGGCATGGATCTTAATTGATGAGAAGGATAGGCCTTTGTCCAGCATCTCAGTTAGGTATTGTAAAATCTGAGGAATACTTGGAACAAGTGGTTCAAGTCCTTGTGCCTGGTTCCAAGCACAGAATCTCTTCCATTTTTCTGCACAAGATTTCCTGGTGCTGGGCCTCCTGGCTTCCAAAATGACATCCATAACCGCTTTAGAGAGAGGTGTGTTCTGAGTGGCTACATTATTTGCCATGCAGCCAGATTTAAGGTTCTGAGTTGGCTGTGCAGGATCT
This sequence comes from Protopterus annectens, assembly GCF_019279795.1. NCBI lineage: Eukaryota > Metazoa > Chordata > Ceratodontiformes > Protopteridae > Protopterus > Protopterus annectens. The sequence continues at coordinate 513,006,719 of NC_056745.1, forward strand.
GATTGTTTTGAGTCAGATGAGGAATTTGAGGTAAAGTCCAGGCTGGGCCTTGAGAAAAGCTCTTTAGGATTGGGTACCAGTGTTGGTGTGGCCAGTCTGGGGCAATCAGAATCATTTTTGGCTTCTCGTCTGAATTTTTGGAGTACCTTTGGAAAAGCATAAACTGTTAGGGTTTTCCAACTGAATGACAGAGTATCCACTTTCCATGCTTGTGAGTGATAAGTCCTTGTGCAGAAACTCTGTAGTTGGCAGTTGTGAGGGGAGGCAAAAAGATCTATGTCTGGACATCCCCATTTCCTTGTTATCATGCTGAAGACATGTGGATCAAGTTTCCACTCATGAGGGTCCATGAGATTTCTGCTTAGTTCGTATGCCTTAGTATTTTTCTTTCCTGGCAGGAATTGTGCCTGCAGATGTACTTGATAGGTCAGTGCTGTGTTCCACAAAGTCATGGCTTGCCTGCAGAGGGGGTAGGAAAGTGTGCCCCCCTTGCTTATGTACCGCATAACTGTAGTATTGTCCATCTTTAGCAATAGTTGTCCTGGATGTAGCAGATCCTTGAAGGCTGTCAGGGCATACTGTACAGCTAGCATCTATTTTTGATGGATATGAAGATGTATTTGGTCTGCAGGCCACGTGCAATCAATACATTCTCCCACCATGTGTGCCCCCCAGGCATAATCCAATGCATCTGTTAGTGTCTGCCTGGCTGTGGGTAAAGTGAAAGGCTGTCCCTTGTTGTGGTGACAGGCCAGAGCCCACCATCGAAGCTCTTGTTGCAGGCAGGGAATGAGAGTGATTATTGTCTCCAGGCTGTGGCAATATTGAGTCCAAACACTTTCGATACCATTGTAGTTTCCTCATATGCAGTCTTGCATATGGAATTAGCAGAATGCAGGACGCCATGAAGCCCAAAGCCTGCAGAATTTTTCTTGCAGGTAGCTGGGTCTTTGTTGCCATCATTTGAAAGTAATGCATCAATTGCCTTTGTCTGGCGTGAGATAAGCCATCTGGGCAGTTGTATTTAAGCTTGCACCCAGGAATATCTCTTGAGAGGGCACTAGTTTTGATTTCTATTCGTTTACTGTGTACCCTAGGCAAATTAGTAATCTTTTTACAAACGCTAGATGTTTTAGTAGAATGTCCTTGCTCTCTGCTTGAATAAGGCAGTCGTCCAAGTAGAGATATATTTGAATTCTTTTTTGTCTGCAAAACGCAATTACTGGTGCCAGGCATTTTGTGAAGACCCTGGGCGCAGTAGATAAGCCAAAGGGCAGTGCAGAGAATTGGTAATGCATTGAGCCAGCTATGAATCTGAGGTATCTTCTGCAAGATTGTCTGATTGGGACATGCAAGTATGCCTCTGAGGTCCAAAGTAACGAGCCAAGCCATCTTGCCCAGCATGGGTAGAAGTTGCTGCAGTGTCAACATTTTGAATTTTGGAACATCCAGGAAAGTATTTAGAGTAGACAGATCCAGTATTGGTCCCCAGGCTTTGTCCTTTCTGGATACCAAGAAGTCTTGAGTAAAATCCTTGCCCCTGCTCTTGCTGTGGTACTTTTTGAATTGCCCTCATGTCCATGAGAGCAGAAATTTCTTGTTGTGCTTCTGCCCATTGATTGTGTGGCAGGTCTGGCATACCTTTTGCCCTTGGGAGGGTGTGAAAGTTGAACCTGTAGCCCTGAGAAATATTCAGTACCCATTTGTGCTGGGTGATCATGTGCCAATTTTGTATGAAAAGTGCTAGTTTTCCCCCTAAGGGTGCTGCCAAAAGGTAAGTGCTTGGCATTGGGAAGTCATTGAGACAGTTTCCTATATGGCTGTGATTTGTCTTCTCCACCTTTGGAGGCTGAAGCACCCCATTGTTTAAGTCTGTATGAGTCTTGGGGCTGAGATCTGCCTCTTGGGCGTCTGTATCTGCCTCTGTGGCCTGACACTGGTAAGGACCAATTTTAGAAGGCCAGTTCCTGATAAATCTGGGTGGCTGAGCCTGTAAGAAATCTTTTACGGTCTGCATTGATTTTGATCATGCTGTAATGGTGTATTCAATAATTTTGCTTTAACATGATCAAGTAAACTCTGCTCTTTTAACCAAGCATACCTTCGAATGACAGAATCTGTAACTGCGGCTCTGCCAGAAGCCTCTAATGAATCAAAACCACATTGCAAAGTATGCTTCCCCACTTGTTCAGCTGCATGCAATAAATCCTGAATTTCCTTGTTTTCAGGACATTCAGAGCTTGTCAACATTTTCTGTTTTAGCAGAGACATTAGGTATTGTTGATATTTAAGCATGTGAAACTGACAGTTTAAAGCCCTTGCAGTTAAAGCAGCAGAGGTGTAAACTTTTTTCCCCCATCTGTCCAGTGCTCTAGAATCTATCGGAGGGAACAGGGTTTTTTGCAGTGGGAGCCTTGACCCCTTTGGGACCCTGAGAAATTTTCTTGATTAGCAGCAGGGTTTTTATAAAAAAATGTATGTGAATCTGGAATCCTGTAGTACCCATCTGACTTAACTGGTGCAGGGGGCAAAGAATCAGGAGACAAACTGGATTCAGAAAATATATCAACAATATCTACCACCGGAGGGATAGCAAGAGGTCTGTGCTGAGGCAATAGAAGAAAATCTGAGCCTTTTCTTGGATTCTGAATAATCCTGGCTCTCCGAATGGAAACGTTCCCTCATGGTATGCAGGGTTTCCCCCAAGAGTAGTCCTCAGGAGGAGAGGCTGAAGGGATAGATTCTTCAGCATCAGAATCCTCTTAGGGAGGAAGAGAATATCCCTGTTCTGAAGAGGAATCAGAAGAAATAGAAACCTGGTCAGAGGAGTCATAGTTAGTGTCTTGCTTAGGCCTTTTATCAGGACGACAATGGGAACCCCTGATCAAAGTAATAATGTCCTCTGCCATTTTAAGCATCCGTTTCTTAGGCATGGAAGACTGTCCAAGAGAATGCTGTACTTGTTTATCTTTAAAGGTGTTTTAGACTTTGCCTTGGCTGTTGAAGTGGTCTTGATAGTAAGCTGTGTAGGTCTGAAAACACCCTCAAACCGATGCCTGCTCAGCGGCTCCGGACCCATCTGAGGGAAACGTTTACGTAGTCCCAATACCTTGAGTTTCCAGAGGCCTAGTTGTCTCCACATGGGAGTCGGAGGTGGCCTGTTGCTCTGAGGTAGCAGGTGTCAGGGGCTGCGAAAGCGCCTCACTGAGAACCAGCGACTGGCCTAGAGGAGGCTTCATCGGTTTTGGACCTCGGAGGCCTGTCCTTTTCTTTGTCTTTGCGCTTTTTATGAATTCCGGTCATCGGTTGTTCCGACACCATTATATAGTTAAACCTTCGGCCAAAATAACGTAAAGCAAAATCGAACAGACACTTAATAGTGCATTGGTTGAATCTAGCACAAAACCGACAACTAGCAACTTTGCGGTCATGGCCTAGGCAAGGAATACAGTAAGAATGAAAATCCTTATGAGGTATTTGCTTCCCACAAGAAATACAATTGTTAACTTTTACTGACATCAGTCTAGAGCAAGAAAAAGTTTCCCCAACAGGGTACTTAGCCTTACTGAAGACTTCAGATCTGAAATTCAAATTCAAAAATCTCAGGAGTCGGCCGACCGGCACTTGTGAAATGCTTTTGCTTCGGGCACCACGCGGCAAGAAAGAGAAGAAAATGTCATTGGCTGCATCTTATATACCCCTGGCGCACTGACGCCAGGGAAGAAGCGTCAGCAACAGACGCCGGACTAGTACTTTGGAATTCAGGCCTACTGCGGGTAGCCTGCCAGCAGGATAACCCAAGTGTAATGACTGCAACAGTTAGACATGATGAACATCAGAGTGTTCCAAGGGACTTTATACTACTGGTCTGGTTGTTTAGCTGCTGGAGGTTGAGAGTCAGGAGACTGAGAAGCATCCTGAAAGGCAGACAGTAAGGGAGGTACAGCAGAAGGAGATGGTTGCTACATTTGCAAAAGGTTAAAATACCTTTTACTGGCGTCAAAGACCTCAAGCCTGCTACTTGAAATGTTCCCTCATGAAGGTGTGCCCACAAAGGTAAATTCTCCTGGGGATTCAGGAGAAATAGAATCATCCTCCTCTGTGGTAATGAAATTCTTAGGGGAGTCTAACTGGGTTTCAAAAAAAATATTCCTCAGAAGGGTAATCATCAAATCACTGTGAGGATGGTTGAGGTGAGAATAGGGGGAAGCTGTGTCTGTAGGGCCTTAAATAGACTGAAAGTATGCCTCCCAACAAGGCACTGGTTGAGGTTCAGGGTGCTTAGTCTTTTGTTTCCTTTTCAATGGAGTTGTCACTGGAGAAAGCATAGCAGTGGACATCTGCTTAGTAGGAATAGGAAGAGCAGGGCCTTCCGACACGAGTCGTAGTTCCCCCTCCATCAGACTCAGACGGTTGAACTGCCTCAGTGGACATACACGTGGTTTCCGGCATCCCAGCTTCCATTAAGGTTCCCAGGCCTGCTTTGGTAACTGAGCAGATTCCGGGATTTCTAGCACCTCGAAAACTGGCTCTGATGCCTGAGGCGCAGCTTGGGATTCCGGCTTGAATTTCTTGGCCTTCTTCCTTGGCAGGTCGGATGGGCCTACTTCTCCTTCCATACCAAGCACTAAGCAACGCAGCCTTTGCTTCTCTAAATAAAACTTCAGTGCTAAGTGGCTTTGAGAGTTTTGGGGGCTAAAGATTTACAAACAGGGCAGGACGTATGGTCGTGGGCCTCGACTAATAAAAATATGCACTTCTCATGCATGTCCTTGAGGAATTTGTATCCCGCAAGCACACTTCCCCTTTCTAGCTGACATGCAAGTATAGACTGTAATCAAAGTAAAGAAAAACTCAACAGGGCACTTATCTGCATCAGAAGAAGAATCTGTCTTGTCTTGAACGAAATCATATTCGGTTATCTAAAGAAACGTGATTTGCTTGTTGAACTGCCAAACTGAGTCCAATGTTCACTGTGGCAGAAAAATTCTGAGAGTAAGTGCAAATGTCACACAACAGCGATTTATAACCCTGCTAGGGGACATCACACGTACAGTACAGTTGTGTACACTTACCATAAATGCAGAAGTTAGAGTGCATTCACTGTTGCAGTCATTACATTTGGGTAATCTGCTGGCAGGTTACCCTCAGTCGGCCTGATTAACAAATTCCTGAGTCCTGTGTCGGTTGCTGTCCCTTCTTCCATGATGTCAGGGGTATAAAGCATGCAGCAGATGCCATTACATCAGTTTTTCTTGACCCAGATGTCTGGTGCCCCCCAAATGGGAAGCAAAAAAAAAAAAAAAAAATTATATATATATATATATATATATATATATATATATATATATATATATATATAATGTACATACACATATTACATACATACACACATACATACATATATATACATACACGTACATACACACACACACATGTATGCATAAAATAAACAAAACATATACCTCCAAACAAAAGCAAATACAGCAAAAAGACTTTTAAAGATAGTAACAGAAATGAGAAGTATAGCTAGAGAAACAGGAGGCTTGAGGGAGGATAATCAGGACTGCAACAGTGAATACACTAACATCTACATTTATGGTAAGTGTACACAAATGTACTATGTTCGCGTTTCACTGTTGCAGTCATTACATTTGGGTAGAATCCCAAAGCTATGGTTGGGAGGATGGATTTATACAGCATTAGGAGCAGCTATAAGGCACGGCAGGACAGTAGTAGCAAAGCCTGAAGAGAGGTAAATAGTAATTTTGGTGAACGTATGAACTGAGCTCCAGGTGGCAGCTTCTAGAATGTCTCCAGCAGGAACCCTCTGAGAAAGGTTGCAGAAGTAGATGCAGCCCTGGTGGTATGATATCTGATCCCTGGTGGAATGAGATCTGATCCCCTTGGGGACAGGCTTAAGTACAGTTGTGTACCTACCATAAATGTAGATGTTGGAGTGTATTCACTGTTGCAGTCATTACAATTGGGTTATCCTGCTGGCAGGCTACCTGCAGTCAGCCCAAGTTCCAAAGTCTAGGTCCGGCGTCAGTTGCTCCTCCCTGACGTCAGTGCGCCAGGGGTATAAAAGATGCAGTAAACGCCATTTTCTTCAGTTTTTCTTGCCCCAGATGTCAGGTGCCCCTAAAATGGTAGGCTCACTAATGCCAATAAGCATGCATAACCAAAAAACAACTTTTCCTTCATCTACAAGCAAATACACCACACAGGTTGTATAGAACAGAGAAGTACAGATAAGTCCCAGCAAGGAAAAGGGGGATAGTGGGAGGGTAAACTGGACTGCAACAGTGAATACACTAACATCTACATTTATGGTAGGTACACAACTGTACTATGCTAGTGTATTCACTGTTGCAGTCATTACAATTGGGTTGAATCCCAAAGCTATGGTTGGGAGGCTGGTACTAAATAGGATTAGGACAGGCTATCAGGCCCTGCAGAACTGCAGTGGCAAAGCCTGCCCTGGATTTAGAATAGAGAGGTAAGTGATGGTGCTTTGTAAAAGTATGCACTAAACTCCAAGTTGCAGCCTCTAAGATGTCTTTGGTTGGTACTCCTCTGAGGAAGGCTGCTGCTCTGGTGGAATGTGGCCCAATACCCTTAGGCACGGATTTGCCATGCTGTGAATAGCAGAAATTAATGCAGTGGGCTATCCACTTTGAAATAGTCTGCTTTGAAATAGGCTTTCCTTGTGATCCTGCAGCATATGCTACTAGAAGTTCAGTCTTTCTGAAAGCTTTGGTTCTGTCCAAGTAGAAGCGTAGCTGTCTGTGAATGTCCAAAGGCGGCAGAAGTCTCTCAGCCTTATTCTGTGGGTTTGGGTAAGGTAGGCAAGTGAATTGTATGGTTAAGGGCCACACTGAACACTACGTTAGGCATAAATGTAGGGTTTGTCCTCAGAGAAACCCTGTCAGGATGGAAAATAAAAGGCTCCACAGCCATGAGTGCCTGTAACTCAGACTCGTCTAGCGGAGGTTATTGCTAGGAGCAGAGCTATTTTCCAGGATAAGAATTTTATATCAGAGGCGGCCTCAAATGGAGGCAGTGTAAGTTTTTCCAAGACATATTTGAGGCCCCATGCAGGTATTGGTGCTCTCCTTGGAGGTCTTATGTTTTTGACCCCTCTGAGGTAGTGCCTTAGTAATGGATGAGAAAAAATAGGTGGTTCCGTATTGTAATTAGCTGAAATGGCAGAGGCATGAATTTTAACTGATGAAAAGGAAAGGCCTTTATCCAGCATCTCAGTTAAGTATTGCAAAATCTGAGGAATATTTTGAACAATCGTGTCAATACCTTGTGCCTGGTTCCAAGCACAGAATCTCTTCCATTTTTCTGCATAAGATTTTCTGGTGCTAAGGCCTCCTGGCCTCCAAAATAACATCCACAACTGCTTTAGAAAGAGGTGCGTCTTGAATGGCTACATTATCCACCATGCTGCCAGGTTCAAGGTCCTGAGTTGGCTGTGCAGCATCTGTCTTGTTGGGTCAATAAGTGAGGAATTTGAGGTAATGTCCAAGCTGGGCATTGAGACAAGCTCTTTAGGATTGGGTACCAGTGCTGGCAGGGCCAGTCTGGGGCAATCAGTACAATTTTTGGCTTCTCTTGTCTGACCGTGAGGAGTACCTTGGGGAGGAGAGGCAAAGGAGGAAAGGCACACACTGTTAAGTTTTTCCAGCTGAAAGAGAGCATCCACTTTCCATGCTTGCTTGTGATAAGTCCTTGTGCAGAATCTCTGTAGTTGGCAATTGTGAGGGGAGGCAAATAGGTCCATGTCTGGGCATCCCCAGTTCCTTATGCTGAAGACTTGTGGATCCAATTTCCACTCGTGGGGATCCATTAGGTTTCTGCTTAGTTCGTCTGCTAGAGTATTTATCCTTCCTGGCAGGAATTGTGCTTACAGATGTACTTGGTAAGTCAATGCTGTGTCCCACAAGTTCATGGCTAGTCTGCAGAGGGGGGGTAGGAATGTGTGCCCCCTTGCTTGTTTATGTACATGACTGTAGTATTGTCCGTCTATCAGTAGCAGTCATGGATGAAGTAGATCCTTGACGGCTGTCAGGGCATTTTGAAAGGCTAGCATCTTTTTTTGATTGATATGTAGATGCATTTGACTTTCGGACCATGTGCCCTGAATACATCTTCCTGCCATATGGGCCCCCCAGGCATTATCAGAGGCATCTGTTGTCAATGTCTGCCTGGCTGCGGATAAGGTGAATGGCTTGTGGTGACAGGCTTTTGACCACCATCGAAACTCCTGCTGCAGGCAGGGAATGAGGGTAAATTATTGTTCCCAGGCTGTGGCAATGCTGAGTCCAAACACTTTTTAGATACCATTGAAGTTTCCTCATATGCAATCTTGCATATGGAATTAGCAGAATGCAGGATGCCATGAAGCCCAAAGCCTGCAGAATTTTTCTTGCAGATAACTGGGTCTTTGTTGCCAACACTTTGAAATAGTCAGTCTGTGTTTGTCTGGCGTGAGATAAGACATCTGGGCAGTTGTATTTAAGCTTGCACCCAGGAATATTATCTCTTCAGAGGGTACGAGTTTTGATTTCTTTTCGTTTACTGTGCACCCTAGGCCTGTTAGTAATGTTTTTACAAACGCCAGATGCTGTAGTAGAATGTCCTCCTCCTCTGCTTGAATAAGGCAGTCGTCCAAGTAAGGATATATTTGAATTCCTCTGTCTGCAAAAAGCAATTACTGGTGCCAGGCATTTTGTGAAGACCCTGGGCGCAGTAGATAAGCCAAAGGGCAGTGCAGAGAATTGGTAATGCATTGAGCCAGCTATAAATCTGAGGTATCTTCTGCATGATTGTCTGATTGGGACATGCAGGTATGCCTCTTTTTGGTCTGAAGTCACACGCCAAGCCTTCTTGCCCAGCATGGGCAGAAGCTGCTGCAGAGTTAACATTTCGAATTTTGGAATATCCAGACAGGTCCAGTATTGGTCTCCAGGCTTTGTCTTTTCTGGGCACAAATAATAGCCACAAGTAAAATCCTAGTCCCTGCTCTTGCTGTGGTACTTGCTGAATGGCTCATGTCCATGAGGGATGAAACTTGTTTTTGTGCCTCTGCCCATCGATTGCGTGGCAGGTCTGGCATACAGTTTGGCCTTGGCAGGGTGTGAAAATGGAACCTGTAGCCCTGTGATACGATATTTAAGACCCATTTGTCCTGGGTGATCATCTGCCAATTTTGTGCAAAAAGTGCTAGTTTTCCCCCCAAAGGAGCTGCCAGAAGATAAGTGCTTGGTGCTGGCAGGGGAAGTCATTGAGACAATATCCTGTATGGCTGTGATTTTTCTTCTCCGCTTTTGGAGGTAGAAGCACCCCATTGTTTAGGCCTGTATGAACCTTGGGGCTGTGATCTGCCTCTGGGCAGTCTGCCTCTGTGGCCTGACACTGGAAAGCACCAATTCTTTGTAGGCCAGTTCCTGCTAAATCTGGGAGGCTGTACCTGTAAGAAATCCTTGACTTTGCATAGATTTAGCTTTGTCCTCCATTTTTTTCAACACCTTCTGCTTAACACCAAACAAGGTATCATGTTGTAATGGAGCATCTAATAATTTTGCTTTAACATGATCGGGCAAATTCTGTTTTTAACCAAGCATGTCTCCTAATGACAGAACCTGTAACAGCGGCCCTGCAGGCAGCCTCTAGGGAATCAAAACCGCATTGCAAAGTATGCTTTCCTACTTGTTCAGCTGCATGCAATAAATCCTGAATTTCCTTGTTTTCAGGACATTCAGAGTTTGTCAACATTTTCTGTGTTTTCTGCACATTCTGAAGTTGTCAACATTTTCAGTTTTAGTGACATAAGATATTGCTGATATTTGAGCATATGAAACTGACAATTTATAGCTCTTACAGCCAAGGTAGCAGAAGTATAAATCTTTCCCCCATCTGTCCAGGGCCCTTGAATCCCTATCAGAGGGGATAGGCTTTTTGCAGTGGAAGCCTTGACCCCTTTGGGACCCTGAGAGAGTTTCTGGGTCAGCAGCAGGGTTTTTATAAAGAAATTTGTATGAATCAGGAACCCTGTAGTATGTCTGGTTTAACAGGAGCTGGTGGCAAAGAGTCAGCAGACAGTCCGGACTCTAAAAATACATCTACAATGTCTAAAACAGGAGGAATAGCAAGGGGCCTGTGCTGAGGTAATAAAAGGAAGTCTCTGAGCCTTTTCTTGGATTCTGAGTAATCTTTGCTCTCCCAGTGGAAATGCTCCCTCATAGTATGCAGGGTTTCCCCAAAAGAATAATCCTCAGGAGGAGAAGCTGAAGGAATAGATTCTTCAGCATCAGAATCCTCACAGGGAGGAAGAGAATATTCCTGTTCAGAATAGGAATCAGACTCAGGTCTCTCAACAGCAGGTACAAGTACGACTCAGTCATTGTCCACGCTGGTGTCAACGACCTGAGACGTACCTCCTTGGACTACATGAAAAGGGACATCGAGGAGCTCTCCGATTATGTAGCCCAGGCAGGTATGACCCTGACCTTCAGCAGTATCCTACCTTCACCTAGAATGATGCCACAATACAGTGATAAGATGATCAGCTTTAATAATTGGCTTAAATTCTGGTGTCATTCAAAGGGGATCCAATGTCTGTCTGCCTGGGATGACATGCTGGACAACCCACGCTGCTTCGCAAGGGACGGCTTGCACCTGTCACCCCTGGGCTTCCGGATATTGGCAACGGCTCTTGCCACCCCCATAGTGCCTTTTTTAGGCAAGGCTCAAATTCTAAACCTACCACCCTAGAACACCAAAAAGGAAAAAAACTAAGGTAATGCTGCTCAATGCCAGAAGTCTCAATCTCAAGATGCACGCACTCGAGGCCCTTCTCAATATGGAGAACATCGATGTCTGTGCTGTGACAGAAACCTGGTTCAAGGCTCCTGAGAGCACCCCAGCACTAACAGGTTTCACCTCATATCATGCGTTCCGGCCCCAAAATCCGGACAACACCAAGAAAGGAGGGGGTGTCCATATTCATAAAGGACGCCACACCTCAAGGTTGGTGGCAACGCGATGCATCGGAGACCATCCAGGTGCAATTAACCATAGGCAAGACTGCTCTGCAATTTGTAGCATGTTACAGGCCACCCTCTCAAACTCAGGAACCTCACATGGCCTTCCTGAAAACATTGGAGGGATAAATGTATCTCCAAACACCATCATACTAGGTGACTTCAACTACCCTAATATAGACTGGGAACACTACTCAAGCCCGAACACTCTAACCCAAAGATTCCTGGAGTTCATAAACTCAAATGCCATGGAACAACTAGTCACCATCCCCACAAGAGGAGAAAACATACTTGATCTCATCATCACGAACATGGGATCAAAATGTTCAACACCAGAAGTATACCCCTCACTGGTGAGATCAGATCATAAACTAATCTCGCTGGAGGTCCTCATCCGCCCCACCTGAAACAAAAGACCACAGTGAAAAACTTCTCAAAAGCCGATTTCACACTTCTAAAAACTAGTGTGGTCTCCTTTAAGGCCCTGAGCCAGTGGTAGCGTTACTCAAACCGCTGAAACACTTACAAATGCCTTCTACCAGCACCTACAGGACTGCATGGATCAGGCAATCCCAAACAAAACTAAGACTCTCTGTACCAAAGGCAAGCGTCCAGTCTGGTGGACCCCAGCCATAAACAAGCTCTACAACAAAAGGAGGAAGCTACTACAAGATAGAGCAAAATCCTTGAAAGGTAAGACACCTTTGATCATTATAAGTAAAAACTAAGAGCTCTCATAAAATCATCCAAGGCAAATTGAGAGAAAAATCGCCAAGGACTCTAAAGAGAATCATAAGGCCTTCTTTAGCTATGTTAGAAACCTAGGAGGAAACTCCCAGATATGGTCAGAATTAGTTCAAAATGATGTGAAAATTACTGAACCTACACACATTGCCAACATACTGGCTGACAGGTTCAGTGCAAACTTCTCCCCTCCCAAAAGGAGAGATATCTATTCCAGAGGATTGTAGCCCCCCAAACATCTCCAACGCCCAGGTGAGAACTGCCCTCACTACGGCAAAAAACACAGCATCCATGGGACCGGATGGTGTCCCCGGCTGTGTGCTTCATGAACTCAACGAGGAATTAAACCCACAGTTAGGACAGCTGTTTAATCTTAGCCTCACCTCAGGATACGTACCCAAGGAGTGGCGCACGGCGACTGTGGTCCCACTTCATAAGGGCGGTGCCTCCACAGACCCTGGAAATTACAGCCCCATTAGCTTGACAAGCCTTATCTGCAAAGCCATGGAGAGGATCATAATGGAACTCATAAAGACATAGGGAACATGCAGACTTTGGATCCAACCCAGTTTGGCTTTGTCAAAGGCAGATCCTGCCTCTTAAACTTGGTTGACTTTTTCGAGACAGTCACCAAGGCCATTGATGAGGGAAAGGCAGTCCATACAGCCTACCTCGACCTGGCAAAGGCCTTCGACACAATACCCCACTCAGGTATCATTGAAAAACTCATCAGCTTGAATGTAAACCCATACATCACAAGATGGGTTGCAAACTGGCTAAGTGACAGAACCCACAGGGTCAGAGTTGCTGGAGCCATGTCAGACTCAAAGCCTGTCACAAGTGGTGTCCCACAGGGCTCAGTCCTGGGTCCACTCTTGTTCGGCATCTACTTTTCTGAAGTACAAGCAAACACAGGAGGGTTATGGCTGACAAAATTTGCAGATGACTGCAAACTGGGCGCTATAGTCGAAAACACATCTGACACAGATATCCTCCAGAAGGGCCTCACAAACGGATAACTGGTGCCAGAGCCATGGCCTGAAGTTAAACGCCAAAAAATGCATAGTCATACCCTTCGGGAAAAACAAGGTTACCCCTAGCTACCATATAGGTGGCAATCCACTGAGCACAGAAAAAGTCATCAGAGATCTGGGGACCCAGGTTGACAGTAGCCTTTCGTTTGACACTCATGTTGCTAAAGTAGTTAGGAAAACCTTATATATCACCCACCTGATCATGAAGGGATTCACATGTAGATCAAGGGAGGTCATCGTCCCCCTGTACTCATCACTCATTAGACCTATGATTGAGTACAATGCCGCGTTCGAATGTATCTGACCAGACACCTGCTGCAGCTTGAAAGGCCCCAAAAGTTCCTCACCAAAAGGATAAAGGGTCTCAAAAATATGTCTTATGCTGCCCGACTGAAAGAACTCCAGCTCTATTCAGTCTCATACCGCTTGCTCAGAGGTGACCTGTGCCTGACATATAAGGCCATGTCAAACCCAGATTTGATGAATATGCTTCACCTCAAAAATCTAGATCCCTCAGAACCACAAGGGCGGGAGACTTAAACCTTGACACGGTTATAAATAGAACATGCTGGAGGGACAGATTCATCACCCAGAGACTCCCTATGCTGTGGAACAAAATCCCGGTACATGTGAGGCAGAGCACCTCTCTGGCCTTGTTCAAGAGGAATCTTGACCAATGGATGGGAGATTGCAGATATACCCCAGGGATTACTTCAGTGTCACTGCTTGACAGAGGCACAGCAAAATGATAGGCACAGTTTTCATTCAAACTAAAGGGGTGGCGAAAGCCACATAACTATGGGCTAGGCTTACAAATGCCCTTGGGCAGATAGCCTAGTATGAACCTATGAACCTATGAAATGGAATCCTGATCTGAAGATGCACATTCTATCTCTTGCCTAGGCCTCAACAGGAGGGGGATGGGAACCCCTGATCAAAGTAATTAGGTCTTCGGCCATTTTAAGCATCTGTTTTTTAGGCATGGAGGCCTGTCCAGGAGAACGCTGTACTTGTTTCTGTCTTTAGAGCTGCTTTAGTCTCTGCCTTTGAAGCTGAAGTTGGCTTAACATATAACTATGTAGGCCTGAAAACACCCTCAGAACCCGATGCCTGCTCAGCGGCTGCAGACCCATCTGAGGGAATAGTTTGTGTGTCCAATACCTTGAGTTTCCAGCGGCCTAGTCGGCTCCACGTAGGAGTCAGAAGCGGCCTGTGGCTCTGAGGTTGTGGGTGTCAGGGGCTGCGAAAGCGCCTCACTGAGAACCGGCGACAGGCCTAGCGGAAGCCTCGTCGTCCGTTTTGGACCTCTGATGCCTGCCCTTTTCTTTGCGCTTTTTATAAACTCCGGTAGTCGGTTGCTCCGACGGCATTATATAATTGCATCTTCTGCCAAAATAATGAAATGCAAAATCGTACCGACGCTTAATAGTGCGTTGGTTAAATCTAGCACAAAACCAACAACTAGCAACATCGTGGTCAGGGCCTAGGCAAGGAATACAGTAAGAATGAAAATCCTTATGAGGTATTTGCTTCACACAAGAAATACAATTGCTAACTTTTACTGACATCAGTCTGGAGCAAGAAAAAGTTTCCCCAACAGGGTACTTGGCTTTAATGAAGACTTCGGAACTGAAATTAGAATTTGAAAATATCAGGAGTCGGCCGACCAGCACTTGCAAACTGCTTTTGCTTCGGGCACCGTGTGGCAAGAAAGACTTTAGAAAATGGCGTCTGCTGCATCTTTTATACCCCTGGAGCACTGACGTCAGGGAGGAGGTGACGGCAACTGACGCCGGACCTAGACTTTAGAACTCGGGCCGTCTGCGGGTAGCCTGCCAGCAGGATAACCCAATTTTAATGACTGCAACAGTGGAACACGAACATCCATGGTGCATACAGCAGAAAAGAATAAAATGGCTTATCCATTTTGAAATGGTCTGTTTTGAAATGGCCTTTCCCTCTGCCCCTGCAGCAAATGCCACCAGTAATTTAGATTTTATTAGAGATTTTGTCCTGTTTAAGTAGAATCTTAGTTGTCTGTGTAAATCCAATGAATGCAGAATCTGCTCACCCTTGTTTTGTGGATTTGGAAAGAAAGTTGGCAGATGAATGGTCTGATTAAAGGCCACACTAGATACCACTTTAGGCAAAGAATGGATTGGTCGTGAGAGCCATCCTGTCAGGGTGAAAAAATAACGAAAGGCTCCACTGCCATAAGAGTCTGTAGTTCTGAAATCCTTCTAGTTGAAGTGACTGCTACAAGAAATGCTGTTTTCCAAGAGAGAAATTTTAGGTATGTAGTAGCAGCTGGCTCAAAAGAAGGTAGAGTGAGTTTTTCCAAAACAAAATTGAGGTCCCATGCAGGAGTTGGTGCTCTCCTGGGAGGTCTTAAATATTTGGCCCCTATGAGGTACTGCTTTAGCAAAGGATGAGAAGAGGAGAGACTGTGTTGTAATGAGCTGAAATGGCAGAGGCATGGATTTTTATGGAAAAAAAAAAAAAAAAAAAAGATAGGCCCTTGTGAAGCATCTCAGTTATTAATTGCAGAATCTGAGGAATACTGGGCATTGCTGTGCTTATTCCTTGTGCTTGGTTCCAAGCACAGAATCTTTTCCATTTGTCAGCATAAGATTTTCTAGTACTAGGCCTTCTAGCCTCCAAAATGACATCCATCACAGGTTTGCTGAGAGATGTAACTGGTGAAATTAGTTGATTAGCCATGCTTCAAAGTCTGGAGCTGAGTGTGCAGAATTTGACAGTTCTGCTGAGACAGTAGGGTGAGGTGTCTTAAGGCAGGTACCACGGAGGAAGGTGCAACAATGCGCAGGAGTGGGTACCAGTGTTGGCGAGGCCAGTCTGGAGCAAGCAATCATTTTTGGTTTTGTCTGACTTTTAGTAAGACCTTGGAGAGCAGAGGCAGAGGGGGAAAGGCATAGACCGATAGGTTTTTCCAGCTGAGGGATAGAGCGTCCACTTTCCACGCTTTTGTGTGATGAATTCTTGTGCAGAATTTGTCCAACTGAATGATCCTTTTGCCTCACCTCAAAACTACGTCTGGCCTCCATTTGCGTGTCAACATGCTAAAGATTTGCGGATCCAGTTTCCATCCGTGTGGGTCAATAAGATTTCTGCATAGTTCATCTGCCAGAGTATTTTGCTTGCCTGGCAGGAATTGAGCTTGTAGATGTATTTGTTAAGTCAAGGCAGTGTTCCACAATGCCATGGCTTGTCTGCAAAGGGGATAGGAATGTGTACCCCCCCACCCTGCATGTTTACATACCACATGACTGTGGTGTTGTCTGTCTATATCAGTAGTTGTCCTGGATTAAGATAGCCCTTGAAGGCTGTCAGAGCATTCTGTACAGCTAGCATCTCTTTCTGACTGATATGTAGGTGCATTTGATTTGGGCTCCATTTGCCCTGAACTCATCTCACTGCCAGATGCGCCGCCCCACCCAAGCACAGTCTGATGAGTCTGTAGTCAAGGTTTGGGTGGCAGGGGGTGGAATGAATGACAGTCCCTTGTTTTGGTGGCAGGCCTCTACCCACCATAGGAGCTCTAGTTGCCGGCAAAGAATGATAGGAATCACCGTTTCCAGGCTGTGAATGTTGACTTCAGAAGCTTTTAAAGGTACCATTGAAGTTTCCCCACATGCAGTCTTGCATATGTAATTAGAAGAATGCAGGAGGCCATAAACCCCAAGGCCTGCAGAATTTGTCATGCAGACAGCTGGGTTTTTGTGGCCACCTGCATGAAGTCAGTCAAAAATTGAATTAGTTTTTCTGGCATAAGGTAAGTCATCTGGGCAGTTGTATTCAAGCTTGCACCCAGGAATGTAATTATCTGAGAGGGTACCAGCTGTGATTTATTTTCATTTATGGTATACCCTAGACAAGTTAGAAGCCTTTTTACAAACGCCAGATGTTTTACAAGAGTGTCATTACTTTCTGCCTGAATTAGACAGTTGTCCAGGTATGGATAAATTTAAATATTTCTTAGTCTGCAAAATGCAATTACTGGTGCCCGGCACGTTGTAAATACCATGGGCGCAGCAGATAAGCCAAAGGGCAGTGAAGACAACTGGTAATGCAAAAAGCTTGCCTTGAAGCAGAGGTATCTTCTGCAAGATTCCCTGATTGGGATATGCAGGTAAGCCTCTTAAATCTAGAGAGACCAACCAGGCATCCTTGCCTAGCATAGGTGGTAACTGTTGAAGAGTCAGCATCTTGAATTTTGGAATGTCCAGAAATGTACTTCGAATGGATAATTCCAGAATTGGACACCATGATTTGTCTTTTCTGGGTTCCAGGAAAAGTCTTGAAAAACCTTGTCCCTTTTCATTTTCTGGTACTGGTTGAATAGCCCCCATATTCATGAGACATGACTCGTTTCTGGGCCTCTGACAAATGATTTGGAGGCAGGTCTGGCCATCCGTTTGGGACTGGCAAAGTGTGGAAATGAAATCTGTATCCCTGGGATACTATATTTAAAACCCATTTGTCCTGGGTAATCAGTTGCCAGTTTTCCCCGCAAAGGGGCGGCCAAAAGATAAGTGCTGGGTGATTGAAGAGGAAAGTCATTGAGACTCTACCATAAGAAGGTGCCTTGCTGCTTCCATATTTCAAGGTGGAGGCACCCCATTGCTATGTTCTAAAAGTTCCTTGCGACTGAAACCTGGAGCCTTTGGAATGTCTGGGTTTGACCTGAGCAGCTCTAGTGGGTACTGGAAAGGACCAGTTCTTACTAGGCCAGTACCTACTAAACCTGGGTGGCTGCACTTGTAGGAAATCTTTCACAGTTTGCACAGACATAGCTTCATCTTCAATCTTTTTCAAAACTTCTTCAGCCTTATTACTAAATAGACTGTCCTGTTGTAAAGCACCATCCAACAATTTTGCTTTAACATGGTCAGTAAGACTTTGCTCCTCGAGCCAAGCATGCCTTACCACAGATCCAGTCACAGCGGCCCTGCAAGAGCCCTCCAAGGAATCAAAACTACATTACAAAGTACGTTTTCCAACTTGTTCAGCTGAATGAAATAAATCCTGCAACTCTATTTTCCACACAGTTAAAACAAACATCATTTTCTGTTTACGTAAACCCATGACATGCTGTTGATATTTAAGCATATGAAATTGAGTTTAAAGTCATGACTGCCAAGGTTACAGACATGTAAACCTTCTTACCCCATCTATCCAGCGCCCTGGAATCTCTATCAGAATGGGGTAGGATTTTTAGCAGTAGAGGCCTTAATGCCCTTGGGAAAACCAACAATGTCTAGAACAGGAGGTATAGCCAAAGGCCTATGCTGAGGAAGAAGAAAATCCCAGAGTCTCTCTCTCTAGACTCTGAGAAATCCTGACTCTCCCAATGAAAGTGTTCCCTTAAGGTATGCAAAGTTTCACCAAAAGAAAAATCCTCAGGAGGAGAAGCAGAAGGGATGGAATCTTCTGCATCAGAGTCCTCAAGTGGGAAAAGATAATTCCTGATCAGAAGAGGAATCAGAAGAAATAGAAACCTGAGCTGAAGATTCATAGTCTGTGCATTGCCTAGGCCTCTTAGCAGGAGGGGGATGGGTACCCCTGATCAAGGTAATTAAGTCCTCAGCCATTTTGATCATTTGTTTTTTAGGCATTGGGGCCTGTACACACAGCCCAAGCGTCGTTTTTTTAGACATAGTAGTTTTTGGCCTTAGTTTTGAAGATGGCGGTAGTTTAATATACAGATCTTTAGGCCTGAAAACACCCTCAGAAGCCGGTGCCAGCTCATAGTCTCCAAACCCATCTAAGGTAGAGACAAATGCGGGTTCAATACTTTAAGTATCTCGCAGCATACCGGACTCCGAATGGGTCTCAGTAGAGGGCTGTGAATCAAAAGTAGTGGGTATCAGGGGCTGCAAAACCGCCTCACTGAGTACTGGCGAACCGGCGATTGGCTTAGGATAAGCTTAGTGGGTTTTGGACCTCAACAGTCTCTCTCTCTGCGTTTTTTTTTTTTTTTTTTTTTAAGGTATTCCGGTAGTCTGATTGCTAACTGACTACATTTCTAACTAAAACCACGAACCAAAAACCAAAATAACAGTATAACTCCAATGGCAAAGGGACGTCTGGCTTACGTTCATTTGCTATATTTTAGTTTACTTGCACATTGTACTGGTTTTGGAGACCAAGTCTCATTTTTTCGACGAGCATTTGGTCACGTTATAGACACACGCACATATATATGTGTGGGTTGTATTAAATTACTTAGTGGTTATAGAGTTTTAAACGGAGAAGAATTTTGTTTTTTGTCTTTTGTTTTTTGACACAAAGTGTTTTAACAACAACTTTTAATATGATATACATGGTGTAATGTTTTTTAAAACATTTTTATCTAATTGAATTAAGAATCATGTGGTTTGTAACAAGGATACATAAGGACGTAGTTTTCAATTATTTATATCTTGACAAAGCCTGGTATGAACCAGGCGAAAGCGCTTGATTTACTAGTTTTTTATAGTATTTCGAACTTATTAAAGTTCGTATTTAATAATCTCTGCTCCTGCCTGACGTCCCTTTGCCGTTTGACACTTCTAACTAGTTAAATCTTGAGCCAAAATATTTAGAGGCAAAAATATATAGTTTAATAGTGCGATGATTAAATTTAGCACAAAACCGACAGCAAGGCACTTAGTGGTCAAAGCCTAGGCAAGGAATACAGTACAAATGAAAATCCTAATGAGGTATTTGCTTCCCACAAGTAATACAATTATTAACTTTTACAGACATCGGTAAGGAGCAAGAAAAAGTTTCCCCAACGGGGTACTCAGCTGTTAGAAGACTTTGGTTATGAAACTAGAAAACGAAAATTTCAGGAGTCGGCCGACCGGCACTTGCAAACTTCTACTTCGGGCACCATGCAGCAAGAAAGACTGATGTAATGGTGTCGGCTGGATGTTTTATACCCCTGATGACCTGACATTATGTCATGGAAGAAGGGACAGCAACAGACACAGGACCCAAGACTTGGTTAATCAGGCCGACTGAGGGCAACCTGCCAGCAGATTACCCAAATGTAATGACTGCAACAGTGAAACACAAAGAACATCCTTTCACTACAAAGACTTTGGTATACTAGCTGGACGGCAGCACTGCAGGCAGCAACTACCTACTGTTATGAATACTACCACATGAGAATAAAAATAGAAGTTATGTTCTTACCATAACGTTCCATGTTAGTTGTCTTCTTCTCGCCTTCTTCTTGCTGGATGGGTTCGGAGCCGACCTCGGCTCCGACTCGGCCACTCTAAAAGCTCGAGAGTTGGTTCCACCGGCTCGAGGCTCCCCTTATATCCCACAATGCTAGGCGTGAGTTACCTCAGATCTCGTTTGTAAGCTAGGCCCAGCTTATAATAGTAATAGAATAACTATAAACAAAGTCCACCTCTATAAATCAGGGAGAAGAGAAGGGTGACCTACATCCTGATCCAGGAAATATGCACAGCAGCATATACCTAAAGTAAAGAGGTGGTAGAAAGAGGTCACAATCAAACTCCTCCAGGTCTGTCCAGGCCAGGGGAAGGAGGGTGGGGCCTTAAGAAGGCGAAGAAGACAACTAACATGGAACGTTATGGTAGGAACATAACTTCTATATGTTAAGTTGTCTATCTCGCCTTCATTCTTGCTGGATGGGACCGCGTCCCTAGCACCTTGTCCCGGGTGGCCTAGCGGAACAGACTCTTGAGAACAGTGGAACCAAAGTTAGCTCTATGCCTAGAAGCTAAATCCAACTTATAATGAGAAATGTAAGTGTGAGGAGTAGCCCAAGTAGCCGCTGCACAAATGGTGTCAATAGGCAGTCTGTCTTGGAAGGCTATAGAAGTAGCCAAAGCTCTGGTAGAATGGGCTTTAGGTTTGTTAGGCAGCTTTTGGTGTCTAATTTCATAAACAAGGGAAATCAGAGATGTTAGCCATCTGGATAATGATACCTTTGAAACTGAAAGTCCCTTTCTGCCTTCTGCATAAGAGACAAACAGCTGGTCAGATTTTCTGAATTGTTTGGTTCTATCCAAATAGTACCTTAACTGACTATGAACATCTAGCCAATGCAATTTTTGTTCAGACCTATTAGAATATTCTGGAAAAAACACAGGGAGGTCAATGCTTTGATTTAGGTTAGACGCCGAGGCTATCTTAGGTAAAAAGGCGGGTTGGTTCGTAAGATACCCTGTCCTTATGGAACAACAGATAAGGAGGTCGACAGCTGAGTGCATGAAGTTCTGAAACTCTTCTAGCTGAAGTAATAGCTACCAGAAAGAGAGTCTTCCATGATAGCAATTTTAAAGAACAGGAGGCTGCAGGTTGAAGGGGAGAGAATCAAAGAACTAAGAACTAAATTTAGGTCCCAAGGAGGAGGAGGATTTCTTATCGGAGGTCTGAGTAGAAAAACTCCCTTCAAAAAGGCTTTGCAAAGCTTGTGGGACATGATGGCAGACTCTGAAATGCCCACATGAAAGTTAGAAATAGCTGCCAATTGAACTTTAAGAGTAGAAGGAGATGAACCTGCATGGAAGAGTTCAGCTAGAAAATCAAGGACCATTTGGATGGAAGCAGTGAAAGGATCTATGTCCCTTCCTTGAGCCCAATAGGCAAAACGTTTCCACTTACTCAAATAAATCTATGGGAAGCTATCAAAATATCTCGGACAGAGTGAGATATTTGAGGAAGCCTGGCTAAGGTTGGAATTGGAGGAACCAAGCAGTGAGGTTCAGAGAGGGAAGGGAGCGATGAAACTGACCCGACTGATGGATCAAAAGATCTGGAACTAGGTCCAGATGATAAGGTCACTCCAACAGAAAATGATGTAGAAAGGGGAACCAAACCTGTCGAGGCCAGTAAGGAGCAATGAGGATCAACGAGGCCTTCTAAGTGATAGCTTTCTGTATCACTTGAGAGATTAGTGGGAAGGGGGGAAGGGAGGAAATGCATACAGAAGTCCCCGGGGCCAAACTTGGACTAGAGCGTCTCTGCTGGGCTGACCTGGTAGAGGGAATAGGGTGAAATAATCTCTGCACTTGCTGTTTTGGGGAGTAGCAAAAAGGTCGCAGCAAGGCTGACCCCACTTGAGAAAAATTTCTCTCACAACAGAGTCTTTCAGAGACCACTCATGAGGCATGAGGATAGCTCTGCTCAACTTGTCCGCGATTTGATTGGACTTCCCGGGGATGTCGTTGCTATCAGAAACCGCTGAGAAGAAATCGCCCATTGCCACAGTCTGAGTGCTTCTCGACACAGGGGGTAGGACCTGGTTCCGCCTTGTTTGTTGATATACCACACTACAGACATATTGTCCGTCTGGATTGCTATCGTTCCCAAGGGAAGAGAGTCTTGAAGGGCTTGCAGCGCTAAAAGCACTGCTCTCATCTCTAGAACATTAATGTTCAAGTGGCATTCGTGTGGTTGCCATGTGCCCTGGACAGTTCTGCCCTGATAATGCCCCCACCCGATCAGGGAGGCGTCCGTTGTCAGAGTAGCAACCGGAGGAAGGGACAAAGGGTCTCCCAAAAGAGCTGAGGGAAGACATCCACCACAGAAGATGATTCCTGCATGTCTGCGTAATCATAATGGTGTGGGACATCGGAAGTTGCTGGTATGACTATTGCGTGAAGAGCATCCATTGAAGGATTCTCATGTGGAACCTGGCTAATGGAAGCAGAGGTATGGCAGCCGCCATAATCCCCAACACTTTCAGAACTAATCTGGCTTTGATTCTGTTGCTGCTGAAGAGGAGTGAGACCAGTTTGTGTATGTCTGTTATTCTCTGATCTGTTAGTCTACTTGAACATGTTGACTGTGTCTAGATTTGCGCCTATGAAGGTAATAGTACGACAAGGCGACAAAACAGACATTTCGCAATTTATTGAAATGCCAAAATTTTGACAAATGCGAAAGGTGTAGTCCCAGGCCATTAGAAGAAGATGCTTGGTGGGAGCTGTGAGGAGCCAGTCGTCCAAATATGGCAACACCTGGAATCCTTGACGTCTCAGGTGAGAAGCTACCACTGCCATGCATTTGGTAAATACCCGGGGGGCAGTGGTGAGACCAAAGGGCAGGGCCCTGAATTGAAAATGACTGGTTCCCAGCCTGAAGCGGAGGAATCTTCTGGAGCGTCTGTTCATTTTTATGTGATAGTACGCATCCTGAAGGTCTATAGAGCACATCCAGTTTCCATTTCCCAAAAGGGGAAGGATGGATTGCAGCGTGACCATCCGAAATCTTGTTTTCTTGACTGACTTGTTCAAGATACTGAGATCCAAAATTGGTCTCCAGTCCCCTGTTTTCTTTGGAACTAAAAAGAACCTGGAGTAGATTCCGGATCCTTGCTGGTCTGCTGGAACTGGCTGAATTGCTCTTTTTGCAAGCAGCTTTGAAATTTCCAAAGCTGCAAGATCCCTTTGAGCGGGTGATAAAGGGTAGAAGGGATAATAAGTCCACTACACTAAGGGGAAAGAAAAATACACTAAGCTAGCCTAAGTCTAAAGAATTTAAACTAGTCTAACTTTCACTAACCTGGAGCCGGTAGAAAACACACCTCGATCGCTGTAGCGGAAAACGAGATCTGAGGTAACTCACTCCTAGCATTGTGGGATATAAGGGGAGCCTCGAGCCGGTGGAACCAACTCTGGAGCTTTTAGAGTGGCCGAGTCGGAGCCGAGGTCGGCTCTGAACCCATCCAGCAAGAATGAAGGCGAGATAAACAACTTAACATCACACATTATCTCTGTAAAAAACTTCTCCAAAGCCAACTTAATGCTTCTCAAGTCAGAAGTAAACTTCATGACACCTATACAGATGGGAATAGGAACTGGAAGTTTAACTGCTGAATCCTATACCAAGGTGCTGTACGAGAACATTCACTCGTGCATGGACAGAGCCCCTGCCATAAACAATCTGCACAACAGAAGGAAGAAACTGCTGCAGAGAAGAGGAACAACCCAGGATTCAAAAACCTCCCTCGCTAGCCTCAGTAGAACACAGATCCCTCAAAATCTTACAATGCTAGTTGCGAACACAATATTGCTAAAGATTCCAAATACAACCACAAGGCATTCTATAGCTATTGTCAAGAATCTAAACGTCAATACTCATATCTGCTCTGAGCTACAGCAGAATGGCACTAAGCATACTGATCCCAAGGATATTGCCAATATCCTGGCAGATAGATTCAGTGCCAACTTCACCCCCCTAAAGGACTCGTCTCAATACAGAAAGAATGCCAAATCCCGGTAATCACTGCCACTCAGGTAAAAACCGCACTCTCCAAAGCCAAGAATACAGCATCCATGGGACCAGACATAATGAGCCGTGTACTGCATGAACTACAAAATGAACTGGCACCTCACCTGTCTCATGTTTAATCATAGCCTCACCACCTCAGGCTTCGTGCCCACAGAGGGGTGCACAGCTACAGTCATCCCACTACACAAGAGGGACAGACTTTGGAACCCAGGAACTACCGTCCCATCACTCTGACGAGCCTGCTCTGGGAGGCCATGGAATGTATCATAATGGAACTTATAAACAAAGACATAGGCAACCTTCAAACACTAGAACCCACCCAGTTCGGGTTTATGAAGGGCCTATCTTGCCTCCTGAACCTGATAGACTTCTTTGAATCATTCTCCAGAGCCGTGGATGAGGCTAAGGTGGTTCACACAGCCAACTTGCACCTCGCCAAGGCTTTTCACACTATCCCCACTCTGGAATCGTAGATAAACTTACTAAGCTGGGCATTAATCTCTACGTCACTTAATGGGTTGAAAACTGGCATACTGAGAGAACACACTGCAAAAGTAGCAGACTCAAAATCAAGCTCCAGACAAGTGAAATTAGTGTAACGCAGGGTTCTGTCCTGGGACCACTCGTTTGGCATCTACTTTTCTGAAGTACAGGCCAACACTAAGGGACTCTGGCTTACAAAGTTCGCAGATGACTACAAGCTGGGAGCCATTATCAGATCCCCAAATGATGTGGATATACAACAAAAGGACCTTACCAAAACAGATCCCTGGTGCCAGAGCCATGGGCTCAAGCTAAATGAAAAAAAATGAATTTTTTGTCCCCTTTGGGAAAAACCACATACCCATGAACTACCACATAGCTGGCAGTACACTAAACACCGAAAGTGTGATGAGATCTAGGGACACAGGTGGACAGTGGTCTCACCTTGGACAACCACAGCCACAATAGTTAGAAAAGCCTGTTACAAGGCACACGTCATCATTAAGGGCTTTTGGCACACAAGGGCTTTTCATCCAGAAAAAAGGAGGTCATTGTCCCTCTGTACTAATCTCTCTAGACCCATTATACAACACAATGCCCTGCTGGCATGCATAAAGACATCGGCAACAATTAGAAGGCTACAGAAATACCTCAAAAAGAATCAAAGGCCTAAAGCAGATAACCTATGCTGACCGTCCAAAAGAAACACCAGCTACACTCTGTCACACACCGCCTACTCAGAGGTAATCTCTGCCTACCATACAACCCACGTCAAACCCAGAGTTGTTGCGAAATGCTACACTTAAAAATGCCAATCCTTCCAAGCCACAAGCTCCACGGATGTTAACCTTATCACAATGAAGAGAACATTCTGGAGGGATAGGTTCCTGATCCAGAGATTTCCCCATACTCTGGAAAAGGCTCCCCATACGTGTCAGGCAGATCGCCTCAAT